>NW_028118795.1:0-161930 GCF_965113315.1 Podarcis vaucheri
TTGAAAAAATCCCTAAGCCCCGGAGTCACAATTTCAGCAAAAATCTGACTTTTGGCAATTCACTCCAAAATGGTGCCAAAAGGTTGAAAATGCTCTCCTGAAAGGTTTGGCACTCGAAACAGAAGCCTTTTTATCACAGGACAAGAAATCAGCCCTCAAAAACTTAACCGGCAGAAAATATTTTTTTGAAAAAATCCCTAAGCCCCGGGGTCACAATTTCAGCAAAAATCTGATTTTTGGCAATTCACTCAAAAATGGTGCCAGAAGCTTGAAAATGCTCTCCTGAAAGGTTTGGCAATCGAAACAGAAGGCTTTTTATCACAGGACAAGAAATCAGCCCTCAAAAACTTAACCGGCAGAAAATATGTTTTTGAAAAAATCCCTAAGCCCCGGGGTCACAATTTCAGCAAAAATCTGACTTTTGGCAATTCACTCCAAAATGGTGCCAAAAGCTTGAAAATGCTCTCCTGAAAGGTTTGGCAATCGAAACAGAAGGCTTTTTATCACAGGACAGGAAATCAGCCCTCAAAAACTTAACCGGCAGAAAATATTTTTTTGAAAAAATCCCTAAGCCCCAGGGTCACAATTTCAGCAAAAATCTGACTTTTGGCAATTCACTCCAAAATGGTGCCAAAAGCTTGAAAATGCTCTCCTGAAAGGTTTGGCAATCGAAACAGAAGGCTTTTTATCACAGGACAAGAAATCAGCCCTCAAAAACTTAACCGGCAGAAAATATTTTTTTGAAAAAATCCCTAAGCCCCAGGGTCACAATTTCAGCAAAAATCTGACTTTTGGCAATTCACTCCAAAATGGTGCCAGAAGCTTGAAAATGCTCTCCTGAAAGGTTTGGCACTCGAAACAGAAGGCTTTTTATCACAGGACAAGAAATCAGCCCTCAAAAACTTAACCGGCAGAAAATATGTTTTTGAAAAAATCCCTAAGCCCCAGGGTCACAACTTCAGCAAAAATCTGACTTTTGGCAATTCACTCAAAAATGGTGCCAAAAGCTTGAAAATGCTCTCCTGAAAGGTTTGGCACTCGAAACAGAAGGCTTTTTATCACAGGACAAGAAATCAGCCCTCAAAAACTTAACCGGCAGAAAATATTTTTTGAAGAAATCCCTAAGCCCCGGGGTCACAATTTCAGCAAAAATCTGACTTTTGGCAATTCACTCAAAAATGGTGCCAAAAGCTTGAAAATGCTCTCCTGAAAGGTTTGGCACTCGAAACAGAAGGCTTTTTATCACAGGACAAGAAATCAGCCCTCAAAAACTTAACCGGCAGAAAATATTTTTTTGAAGAAATCCCTAAGCCCCGGGGTCACAATTTCAGCAAAAATCTGACTTTTGGCAATTCACTCAAAAATAGTGCCAAAAGCTTGAAAATGCTCTCCTCAAAGGTTTGGCACTCGAAACAGAAGGCTTTTTATCACAGGACAAGAAATCAGCCCAGAAAAACCTTAACCGGCAGAAAATATTTTTTGAAAAAATCCCTAAGCCCCGGGGTCACAATTTCAGCAAAAATCTGACTTTTGGCAATTCACTCAAAAATGGTGCCAAAAGCTTAAAAATGCTCTCCTGAAAGGTTTGGCACTCGAAACAGAAGGCTTTTTATCACAGGACAAGAAATCAGCCCTCAAAAACTTAACCGGCAGAAAATATTTTTTTGAAAAAATCCCTAAGCCCCGGGGTCACAATTTCAGCAAAAATCTGACTTTTGGCAATTCACTCCAAAATGGTGCCAAAAGCTTGAAAATGCTCTCCTGAACGGTTTGCCACTCGAAACAGAAGGCTTTTTATCACAGGACAAGAAATCAGCCCTCAAAAACTTAACCGGCAGAAAATATTTTTTTGAAAAAATCCCTAAGCCCCGGGGTCACAATTTCAGCAAAAATCTGACTTTTGACAATTCACTCCAAAATGGTGCCAGAAGCTTGAAAATGCTCTCCTGAAAGGTTTGGCACTCGAAATAGAAGGCTTTTTATCACAGGACAAGAAATCAGCCCTCAAAAACTTAACCGGTAGAAATTTTTTTTTTGAAGAAATCCCTAAGCCCCGGGGTCACAATTTCTGCAAAAATCTGACTTTTGGCAATTCACTCAAAAATGGTGCCAAAAGCTTGAAAATGCTCTCCTGAACGGTTTGCCACTCGAAACAGAAGGCTTTTTATCACAGGACAAGAAATCAGCCCTCAAAAACTTAACCGGCAGAAAATATTTTTTTGAAGAAATCCCTAAGCCCCGGGGTCACAATTTCAGCAAAAATCTGACTTTCGGCAATTCACTCAAAAATGGTGCCAACTGGTTGCAAATGCTCCCCTGAAAGGTTTGGCACTCGAAACAGAAGGCTTTTTATCACAGGACAAGAAATCAGCCCTCAGAAACTTAACCGGCAGAAAATATTTTTTTGAAAAAATCCCTAAGCCCCAGGGTCACAATTTCAGCAAAAATCTGACTTTTGGCAATTCACTCAAAAATGGTGCCAAAAGCTTAAAAATGCTCTCCTCAAAGGTTTGGCACTCGAAAAAGAAGGCTTTTTATCACAGGACAAGAAATCAACCCAGAAAACTTAACCGGCAGAAAATATTTTTTTGAAAAAATCCCTAAGCCCCGGGGTCACAATTTCAGCAAAAATCTGACTTTTGGCAATTCACTCCAAAATGGTGCCAAAAGCTTGAAAATGCTCTCCTGAACGGTTTGCCACTTGAAACAGAAGGCTTTTTATCACAGGACAAGAAATCAGCCCTCAAAAACTTAACCGGCAGAAAATATTTTTTTGAAAAAATCCCTAAGCCCCGGGGTCACAATTTCAGCAAAAATCTGACTTTTGACAATTCACTCCAAAATGGTGCCAGAAGCTTGAAAATGCTCTCCTGAAAGGTTTGGCACTCGAAATAGAAGGCTTTTTATCACAGGACAAGAAATCAGCCCTCAAAAACTTAACCGGTAGAAATTTTTTTTTTGAAGAAATCCCTAAGCCCCGGGGTCACAATTTCAGCAAAAATCTGACTTTTGGCAATTGACTCAAAAATGGTGCCAAAAGCTTGAAAATGCTCTCCTGAAAGGTTTGGCACTCGAAACAGAAGGCTTTTTATCACAGGACAAGAAATCAGCCCTCAGAAACTTATCCGGCAGAAAATATTTTTTTGAAGAAATCCCTAAGCCCCGGAGTCACAATTTCAGCAAAAATCTGACTTTTGGCAATTCACTCCAAAATGGTGCCAAAAGCTTGAAAATGCTCTCCTCAAAGGTTTGGCACTCGAAACAGAAGGCTTTTTATCACAGGACAAGAAATCAGCCCTCAAAAACTTAACCGGCAGAAAATATTTTTTTGAAAAAATCCCTAAGCCCCGGGGTCACAATTTCAGCAAAAATCTGACTTTTGGCAATTCACTCAAAAATGGTGCCAGAAGATTGAAAATGCTCTCCTGAAAGGTTTGGCAATCGAAACAGAAGGCTTTTTATCACAGGACAAGAAATCAGCCCTCAAAAACTTAACCGGCAGAAAATATGTTTTTGAAAAAATCCCTAAGCCCCGGGGTCACAATTTCAGCAAAAATCTGACTTTTGGCAATTCACTCCAAAATGGTGCCAAAAGCTTGAAAATGCTCTCCTGAAAGGTTTGGCGATGGAAACAGAAGGCTTTTTATCACAGGACAAGAAATCAGCCCTCAAAACCTAAACCGGCAGAAAATATTTTTTTGAAAAAATCCCTAAGCCCCGGGGTCACAATTTCAGCAAAAATCTGACTTTTGGCAATTCACTCCAAAATGGTGCCAACAGCTTGAAAATGCTCTCCTGAAAGGTTTGGCACTCGAAACAGAAGGCTTTTTATCACAGGACAAGAAATCAGCCCTCAAAAAGTTATCCGGCAGAAAATATTTTTTTGAAAAAATCCCTAAGCCCCGGAGTCACAATTTCAGCAAAAATCTGACTTTTGGCAATTCACTCCAAAATGGTGCCAAAAGGTTGAAAATGCTCTCCTGAAAGGTTTGGCACTCGAAACAGAAGCCTTTTTATCACAGGACAAGAAATCAGCCCTCAAAAACTTAACCGGCAGAAAATATTTTTTTGAAAAAATCCCTAAGCCCCGGGGTCACAATTTCAGCAAAAATCTGACTTTTGGCAATTCACTCCAAAATGGTGCCAGAAGATTGAAAATGCTCTCCTGAAAGGTTTGGCAATCGAAACAGAAGGCTTTTTATCACAGGACAAGAAATCAGCCCTCAAAAACTTAACCGGCAGAAAATATGTTTTTGAAAAAATCCCTAAGCCCCGGGGTCACAATTTCAGCAAAAATCTGACTTTTGGCAATTCACTCCAAAATGGTGCCAAAAGCTTGAAAATGCTCTCCTGAAAGGTTTGGCAATCGAAACAGAAGCCTTTTTATCACAGGACAAGAAATCAGCCCTCAAAAACTTAACCGGCAGAAAATATTTTTTTGAAAACATCCCTAAGCCCCGGGGTCACAATTTCAGCAAAAATCTGACTTTTGGCAATTCACTCAAAAATGGTGCCAGAAGCTTGAAAATGCTCTCCTGAAAGGTTTGGCACTCGAAACAGAAGGCTTTTTATCACAGGACAAGAAATCAGCCCTCAAAAACTTAACCGGCAGAAAATATGTTTTTGAAAAAATCCCTAAGCCCCAGGGTCACAACTTCAGCAAAAATCTGACTTTTGGCAATTCACTCAAAAATGGTGCCAAAAGCTTGAAAATGCTCTCCTGAAAGGTTTGGCACTCGAAACAGAAGGCTTTTTATCACAGGACAAGAAATCAGCCCTCAAAAACTTAACCGGCAGAAAATATTTTTTTGAAGAAATCCCTAAGCCCCGGGGTCACAATTTCAGCAAAAATCTGACTTTTGGCAATTCACTCAAAAATGGTGCCAAAAGCTTGAAAATGCTCTCCTGAAAGGTTTGGCACTCGAAACAGAAGGCTTTTTATCACAGGACAAGAAATCAGCCCTCAAAAACTTAACCGGCAGAAAATATTTTTTTGAAGAAATCCCTAAGCCCCGGGGTCACAATTTCAGCAAAAATCTGACTTTTGGCAATTCACTCAAAAATGGTGCCAAAAGCTTGAAAATGCTCTCCTCAAAGGTTTGGCACTCGAAACAGAAGGCTTTTTATCACAGGACAAGAAATCAGCCCAGAAAACCTTAACCGGCAGAAAATATTTTTTTGAAAAAATCCCTAAGCCCCGGGGTCACAATTTCAGCAAAAATCTGACTTTTGGCAATTCACTCAAAAATGGTGCCAAAAGCTTAAAAATGCTCTCCTGAAAGGTTTGGCACTCGAAACAGAAGGCTTTTTATCACAGGACAAGAAATCAGCCCTCAAAAACTTAACCGGCAGAAAATATTTTTTTGAAAACATCCCTAAGCCCCGGGGTCACAATTTCAGCAAAAATCTGACTTTTGGCAATTCACTCCAAAATGGTGCCAAAAGCTTGAAAGTGCTCTCCTGAACGGTTTGCCACTTAAAACAGAAGGTTTTTTATCACAGGACAAGAAATCAGCCCTCAAAAACTTAACCGGCAGAAAATATTTTTTTGAAAAAATCCCTAAGCCCCGGGGTCACAATTTCAGCAAAAATCTGACTTTTGACAATTCACTCCAAAATGGTGCCAGAAGCTTGAAAATGCTCTCCTGAAAGGTTTGGCACTCGAAATAGAAGGCTTTTTATCACAGGACAAGAAATCAGCCCTCAAAAACTTAACCGGTAGAAATTTTTTTTTTGAAGAAATCCCTAAGCCCCGGGGTCACAATTTCTGCAAAAATCTGACTTTTGGCAATTCACTCAAAAATGGTGCCAAAAGCTTGAAAATGCTCTCCTGAACGGTTTGCCACTCGAAACAGAAGGCTTTTTATCACAGGACAAGAAATCAGCCCTCAAAAACTTAACCGGCAGAAAATATTTTTTTGAAGAAATCCCTAAGCCCCGGGGTCACAATTTCAGCAAAAATCTGACTTTTGGCAATTCACTCCAAAATGGTGCCAACTGGTTGTAAATTCTCTCCTGAAAGCTTTGGCGATGGAAACAGAAGGCTTTTTATCACAGGACAAGAAATCAGCCCTCAAAAACTTAAGGGGCAGAAAATATTTTTTTGAAAAAATCCCTAAGCCCCGGGGTCACAATTTCAGCAAAAATCTGACTTTTGGCAATTCACTCCAAAATGGTGCCAAAAGCTTGAAAATGCTCTCCTCAAAGGTTTGGCACTCGAAACAGAAGGCTTTTCATCAGAGGACAAGAAATCAGCCCTCAAAAACTTAACCGGCAGAAAATATTTTTTTGAAGAAATCCCTAAGCCCCGGGGTCACAATTTCAGCAAAAATCTGACTTTTGGCAATTCACTCCAAAATGGTGCCAACTGGTTGCAAATTCTCTCCTGAAAGCTTTGGCCATGGAAACAGAAGGCTTTTTATCACAGGACAAGAAATCAGCCCAGAAAACCTTAAGGGGCAGAAAATATTTTTTTGAAAAAATCCCTAAGCCCCGGGGTCACAATTTCAGCAAAAATCTGACTTTTGACAATTCACTCCAAAATGGTGCCAGAAGCTTGAAAATGCTCTCCTGAAAGGTTTGGCACTCGAAACAGAAGGCTTTTTATCACAGGACAAGAAATCAGCCCTCAAAAACTTAACCAGCAGAAAATATTTTTTTGAAGAAATCCCTAAGCCCCGGGGTCACAATTTCAGCAAAAATCTGACTTTTGGCAATTCACTCCAAAATGGTGCCAACTGGTTGCAAGTGCTCTCCTGAAAGGTTTGGCGATGGAAACAGAAGGCTTTTTATCACAGGACAAGAAATCAGCCCTCAAAAACTTAACCGGCAGAAAATATGTTTTTGAAAAAATCCCTAAGCCCCGGGGTCACAATTTCAGCAAAAATCTGACTTTTGGCAATTCACTCCAAAATGGTGCCAAAAGCTTGAAAATGCTCTCCTGAACGGTTTGCCACTCGAAACAGAAGGCTTTTTATCACAGGACAAGAAATCAGCCCTCAAAACCTTAACCAGCAGAAAATATTTTTTTTGAAAAAATCCCTAAGCCCCGGGGTCACAATTTCAGCAAAAATCTGACTTTTGGCAATTCACTCCAAAATGGTGCCAACTGGTTGCAAATGCTCTCCTGAAAGCTTTGGCACTCGAAACAGAAGGCTTTTTATCACAGGACAAGAAATCAGCCCTCAAAACCTTAACCAGCAGAAAATATTTTTTTGAAAAAATCCCTAAGCCCCGGGGTCACAATTTCAGCAAAAATCTGACTTTTGGCAATTCACTCCAAAATGGTGCCAAAAGCTTGAAAATGCTCTCCTCAAAGGTTTGGCACTCAAAACAGAAGGCTTTTTATCACAGGACAAGAAATCAGCCCTCAAAACCTTAACCGGCAGAAATTTTTTTTTTTGAAAAAATCCCTAAACCCCGGGGTCACAATTTCAGCAAAAATCTGACTTTTGGCAATTCACTCAAAAATGGTGCCAAAAGCTTGAAAATGCTCTCCTGAAAGGTTTGGCACTCGAAAAAGAAGGCTTTTTATCACAGGACAAGAAATCAGCCCTCAAAAACTTAACCGGCAGAAAATATTTTTTTGAAGAAATCCCTAAGCCCCGGGGTCACAATTTCAGCAAAAATCTGAATTTTGGCAATTCACTCCAAAATGGTGCCAACTGGTTGCAAATTCTCTCCTGAAAGCTTTGTCGATGGAAACAGAAGGCTTTTTATCACAGGACAAGAAATCAGCCCTCAAAAACTTAACCAGCAGAAAATATTTTTTTGAAAAAATCCCTAAGCCCCGGGGTCACCATTTCAGCAAAAATCTGACTTTTGGCAATTCACTCCAAAATGGTGCCAGAAGCTTGAAAATGCTCTCCTGAAAGGTTTGGCACTCGAAACAGAAGGCTTTTTATCACAGGACAAGAAATCAGCCCTCAAAACCTTAACCGGCAGAAATTTTTTTTTTCAAAAAATCCCTAAGCCCCGGGGTCACAATTTCAGCAAAAATCTGAAATTTGGCAATTCACTCAAAAATGGTGCCAGAAGCTTGAAAATACTCTCCTCAAAGGTTTGGCACTCGAAACAGAAGGCTTTTTATCACAGGACAAGAAATCAGCCCTCAAAACCTTAACCGGCAGAAAATATTTTTTTGAAAAAATCCCTAAGCCCCAGGGTCACAATTTCAGCAAAAATCTGACTTTTGGCAATTCACTCAAAAATGGTGCCAAAAGCTTGAAAATGCTCTCCTCAAAGGTTTGGCACTCGAAACAGAAGGCTTTTTATCACAGGACAAGAAATCAGCCCTCAAAACCTTAACCAGCAGAAAATATTTTTTTGAAAAAATCCCTAAGCCCCGGGGTCACCATTTCAGCAAAAATCTGACTTTTGGCAATTCACTCAAAATTGTGCCAAAAGCTTCAAAATGCTCTCCTGAAAGGTTTGGCACTCGAAACAGAAGGCTTTTTAAAACAGGACAAGAAATCAGCCCTCAAAAACTTAACCAGCAGAAAATATTTTTTTGAACAAATCCCTAAGCCCCGGGGTCACAATTTCAGCAAAAATCTGACTTTTGGCAATTCACTCCAAAATGGTGCCAACTGGATGCAAATGCTCTCCTGAAAGCTTTGGCACTCGAAACAGAAGGCTTTTTATCACAGGACAAGAAATCAGCCCTCAAAAACTTAACCAGCAGAAAATATTTTTTTGAAAAAATCCCTAAGCCCCGGGGTCACAATTTCAGCAAAAATCTGACTTTTCGCAATTCACTCAAAAATGGTGCCAAAAGCTTGAAAATGCTCTCCTGAAAGGTTTGGCACTCGAAACAGAAGGCTTTTTATCACAGGACAAGAAATCAGCCCTCAAAAACTTAACCGGCAGAAAATATTTTTTTGAAAAAATCCCTAAGCCCCGGGGTCACAATTTCAGCAAAAATCTGACTTTTGGCAATTCACTCCAAAATGGTGCCAACTGGTTGAAAATGCTCCCCTAAAAGGTTTGGCACTCGAAACAGAAGCCTTTTTATCACAGGACAAGAAATCAGCCCTCAAAAACTTAACCGGCAGAAAATATTTTTTTGAAAAAATCCCTAAGCCCCGGGGTCACAATTTCAGCAAAAATCTGACTTTTGGCAATTCACTCAAAAATGGTGCCAGAAGCTTGAAAATGCTCTCCTGAAAGGTTTGGCAATCGAAACAGAAGGCTTTTTATCACAGGACAAGAAATCAGCCCTCAAAAACATAACCGGCAGAAAATATGTTTTTGAAAAAATCCCTAAGCCCCGGGGTCACAATTTCAGCAAAAATCTGACTTTTGGCAATTCACTCCAAAATGGTGCCAACTGGTTGAAAATGCTCCCCTAAAAGGTTTGGCACTCGAAACAGAAGCCTTTTTATGACAGGACAAGAAATCAGCCCTCAAAAACTTAACCGGCATAAAATATTTTTTTGAAAAAATCCCTAAGCCCCGGGGTCACAATTTCAGCAAAAATCTGACTTTTGGCAATTCACTCCAAAATGGTGCCAAAAGCTTGAAAATGCTCTCCTGAAAGGTTTGGCAATCGAAACAGAAGGCTTTTTATCACAGGACAAGAAATCAGCCCCCAAAAACATAACCGGCAGAAAATATGTTTTTGAAAAAATCCCTAAGCCCCGGGGTCACAATTTCAGCAAAAATCTGACTTTTGGCAATTCACTCCAAAATGGTGCCAAAAGCTTGAAAATGCTCTCCTGAAAGGTTTGGCAATCGAAACAGAAGGCTTTTTATCACAGGACAAGAAATCAGCCCTCAAAAACTTAACCGGCAGAAAATATTTTTTTGAAAAAATCCCTAAGCCCCAGGGTCACAATTTCAGCAAAAATCTGACTTTTGGCAATTCACTCAAAAATGGTGCCAAAAGCTTGAAAATGCTCTCCTGAAAGGTTTGGCACTCGAAACAGAAGGCTTTTTATCACAGGACAAGAAATCAGCCCTCAAAAACTTAACCGGCAGAAAATATGTTTTTGAAGAAATCCCTAAGCCCCGGGGTCACAATTTCAGCAAAAATCTGACTTTTGGCAATTCACTCCAAAATAGTGCCAAAAGCTTGAAAATGCTCCCCCGAAAGCTTTGGCGATGGAAACAGAAGACTTTTTATCACAGGACAAGAAATCAGCCCTCAAAAACTTAACCAGCAAAAAATATTTTTTTGAAAAAATCCCTAAGCCCCGGGGTCACAATTTCAGCAAAAATCTGACTTTCGGCAATTCACTCAAAAATGGTGCCAACTGGTTGCAAATGCTCTCCTGAAAGCTTTGGCACTCGAAACAGAAGGCTTTTTATCACAGGACAAGAAATCAGCCCTCAAAAACTTAACCGGCAGAAAATATTTTTTTGAAAAAATCCCTAAGCCCCGGGGTCACAATTTCAGCAAAAATTTGACTTTTGGCAATTCACTCAAAAATGGTGCCAAAAGCTTGAAAATGCTCTCCTCAAAGGTTTGGAACTCGAAACAGAAGGCTTTTTATCACAGGACAAGAAATCAGCCCTCAAAACCTTAACCGGCAGAAAATATTTTTTTGAAAAAATCCCTAAGCCCCGGGGTCACAATTTCAGCAGAAATCTGACTTTTGGCAATTCACTCAAAAATGGTGCCAAAAGCTTGAAAATGCTCTCCTGAAAGGTTTGGCACTCGAAACAGAAGGCTTTTTATCACAGGACAAGAAATCAGCCCTCAAAAACTTAACCGGCAGAAAATATTTTTTTGAAAAAATCCCTAAGCCCCGGGGTCACAATTTCAGCAAAAATCTGACTTTTGGCAATTCACTCCAAAATGGTGCCAAAAGCTTGAAAATGCTCCCCTGAAAGCTTTGGCGATGGAAACAGAAGGCTTTTTATCACAGGACAAGAAATCAGCCCTCAAAAACTTATCCGGCAGAAAATATTTTTTTGAAAAAATCCCTAAGCCCCGGGGTCACAATTTTAGCAAAAATCTGACTTTTGGCAATTCACTCAAAAATGGTGCCAGAAGCTTGAAAATGCTCTCCTGAAAGGTTTGGCAATCGAAACAGAAGGCTTTTTATCACAGGACAAGAAATCAGCCCTCAAAAACTTAACCGGCAGAAAATATGTTTTTGAAAAAATCCCTAAGCCCTGGGTCACAATTTCAGCAAAAATCTGACTTTTGGCAATTCACTCCAAAATGGTGCCAAAAGCTTGAAAATGCTCTCCTGAAAGGTTTGGCAATCGAAACAGAAGGCTTTTTATCACAGGACAAGAAATCAGCCCTCAAAAATTTAACCGGCAGAAAATATTTTTTTGAAAAAATCCCTAAGCCCCAGGGTCACAATTTCAGCAAAAATCTGACTTTTGGCAATTCACTCAAAAATGGTGCCAAAAGCTTGAAAATGCTCCCCTGAAAGCTTTGGCGATGGAAACAGAAGACTTTTTATCACAGGACAAGAAATCAGCCCTCAAAAACTTAACTGGCAGAAAATATTTTTTTGAAAAAATCCCTAAGCCCCGGGGTCACAATTTCAGCAAAAATCTGACTTTCGGCAATTCACTCAAAAATGGTGCCAACTGGTTGCAAATGCTCTCCTGAAAGCTTTGGCACTCGAAACAGAAGGCTTTTTATCACAGGACAAGAAATCAGCCCTCAAAAACTTAACCGGCAGAAAATATTTTTTTGAAAAAATCCCTAAGCCCCGGGGTCACAATTTCAGCAAAAATTTGACTTTTGGCAATTCACTCAAAAATGGTGCCAAAAGCTTGAAAATGCTCTCCTGAAAGGTTTGGCACTCGAAACAGAAGGCTTTTTATCACAGGACAAGAAATCAGCCCTCAAAACCTTAACCGGCAGAAAATATTTTTTTGAAAAAATCCCTAAGCCCCGGGGTCACAATTTCAGCAGAAATCTGACTTTTGGCAATTCACTCAAAAATGGTGCCAAAAGCTTGAAAATGCTCTCCTGAAAGGTTTGGCACACGAAACAGAAGGCTTTTTATCACAGGACAAGAAATCAGCCCTCAAAAACTTAACCGGCAGAAAATATTTTTTTGAAAAAATCCCTAAGCCCCGGGGTCACAATTTCAGCAAAAATCTGACTTTTGGCAATTCACTCCAAAATGGTGCCAACTGGTTGCAAATGCTCCCCTGAAAGCTTTGGCGATGGAAACAGAAGGCTTTTTATCACAGGACAAGAAATCAGCCCTCAAAAACTTAACCAGCAGAAAATATTTTTTTGAAAAAATCCCTAAGCCCCGGAGTCACAATTTCAGCAAAAATCTGACTTTTGGCAATTCACTCCAAAATGGTGCCAAAAGCTTGAAAATGCTCTCCTGAAAGGTTTGGCACTCGAAACAGAAGGCTTTTTATCACAGGACAAGAAATCAGCCCTCAAAAACTTAACCGGCAGAAAATATTTTTTTGAAAAAATCCCTAAGCCCCGGGGTCACAATTTCAGCAAAAATCTGACTTTTGGCAATTCACTCAAAAATGGTGCCAAAAGCTTGAAAATGCTCTCCTGAAAGGTTTGGCACTCAAAACAGAAGGCTTTTTATCACAGGACAAGAAATCAGCCCTCAAAAACTTAAGGGGCAGAAAATATTTTTTTGAAAAAATCCCTAAGCCCCGGGGTCACAATTTCAGCAGAAATCTGACTTTTGGCAATTCACTTAAAAATGGTGCCAAAAGCTTAAAAATGCTCTCCTGAAAGGTTTGGCACTCGAAACAGAAGGCTTTTTATCACAGGACAAGAAATCAGCCCTCAAAAACTTAACCAGCAGAAAATAGTTTTTTGAAAAAATCCCTAAGCCCCGGGGTCACAATTTCAGCAAAAATCTGACTTTTGGCAATTCACTCCAAAATGGTGCCAACTGGTTGTAAGTGCTCTCCTGAAAGGTTTGGCACTCGAAACAGAAGGCTTTTTATCACAGGACAAGAAATCAGCCCTCAAAAACTTATCCGGCAGAAAATATTTTTTTGAAAAAATCCCTAAGCCCCGGGGTCACAATTTCTGCAAAAATCTGACTTTTGACAATTCACTCAAAAATGGTGCCAAAAGCTTGAAAATGCTCTCCTGAACGGTTTGCCACTTGAAACAGAAGGCCTTTTATCACAGGACAAGAAATCAGCCCTCAAAAACTTAACCGGCAGAAAATATTTTTTTGAAAAAATCCCTAAGCCCCGGGGTCACAATTTCAGCAAAAATCTGACTTTTGGCAATTCACTCCAAAATGGTGGCAACTGGTTGCAAATGCTCTCCTGAAAGCTTTGGCACTCGAAACAGAAGGCTTTTTATCACAGGACAAGAAATCAGCCCTCAAAAACTTAACCGGCAGAAAATATTTTTTTGAAAAAATCCCTAAGCCCCGGGGTCACAATTTCAGCAAAAATCTGACTTTTGGCAATTCACTCAAAAATGGTGCCAAAAGCTTGAAAATGCTCTCCTGAAAGGTTTGGCACTCGAAACAGAAGGCTTTTTATAACAGGACAAGAAATCAGCCCTCAAAACCTTAACCGGCAGAAAATATTTTTTTGAAAAAATCCCTAAGCCCCGGGGTCACAATTTCAGCAAAAATCTGACATTTGGCAATGCACTCCAAAATGGTGCCAACTGGTTGCAAATGCTCCCCTGAAAGCTTTGGCGATGGAAACAGAAGGCTTTTTATCACAGGACAAGAAATCAGCCCTCAAAAACTTAACCAGCAGAAAATATTTTTTTGAAAAAATCCCTAAGCCCCGGAGTCACAATTTCAGCAAAAATCTGACTTTTGGCAATTCACTCCAAAATGGTGCCAAAAGCTTGAAAATGCTCTCCTGAAAGGTTTGGCACTCGAAACAGAAGGCTTTTTATCACAGGACAAGAAATCAGCCCTCAAAAACTTAACCGGCAGAAAATATTTTTTTGAAAAAATCCCTAAGCCCCGGGGTCACAATTTCAGCAAAAATCTGACTTTTGGCAATTCACTCAAAAATGGTGCCAAAAGCTTGAAAATGCTCTCCTCAAAGGTTTGGCACTCGAAACAGAAGGCTTTTTATCACAGGACAAGAAATCAGCCCTCAAAAACTTAAGGGGCAGAAAATATTTTTTTGAAAAAATCCCTAAGCCCCGGGGTCACAATTTCAGCAGAAATCTGACTTTTGGCAATTCACTCAAAAATGGTGCCAAAAGCTTAAAAATGCTCTCCTGAAAGGTTTGGCTCTCGAAACAGAAGGCTTTTTATCACAGGACAAGAAATCAGCCCTCAAAAACTTAACCAGCAGAAAATATTTTTTTGAAAAAATCCCTAAGCCCCGAGGTCACAATTTCAGCAAAAATCTGACTTTTGGCAATTCACTCCAAAATGGTGCCAACTGGTTGTAAGTGCTCTCCTGAAAGGTTTGGCACTCGAAACAGAAGGCTTTTTATCACAGGACAAGAAATCAGCCCTCAAAAACTTAACCGGCAGAAAATATTTTTTTGAAAAAATCCCTAAGCCCCGGGGTCACAATTTCAGCAAAAATCTGACTTTTGGCAATTCACTCAAAAATGGTGCCAAAAGCTTGAAAATGCTCTCCTGAAAGGTTTGGCACTCGAAACAGAAGGCTTTTTATAACAGGACAAGAAATCAGCCCTCAAAACCTTAACCGGCAGAAAATATTTTTTTGAAAAAATCCCTAAGCCCGGGGTCACAATTTCAGCAAAAATCTGACTTTTGGCAATTCACTCCAAAATGGTGCCAGCTGGTTGCAAATGCTCCCCTGAAAGCTTTGGCGATTGAAACAGAAGGCTTTTTCTCACAGGACAAGAAATCAGCCCTCAAAAACTTAACCGGCAGAAAATATTTTTTTGAAAAAATCCCTAAGCCCCGGGGTCACAATTTCAGCAAAAATCTGACTTTTGGCAATTCACTCAAAAATGGTGCCAAAAGCTTGAAAATGCTCTCCTCAAAGGTTTGGCACTCGAAACAGAAGGCTTTTTATCACAGGATAAGAAATCAACCCTCAAAACCTTAACCGGCAGAAAATATTTTTTTGAAAAATCCCTAAGCCCCGGGGTCACAATTTCAGCAAAAATCTGACTTTCGGCAATTCACTCAAAAATGGTGCCAAAAGCTTGAAAATGCTCTCCTGAAAGGTTTGGCACTCGAAACAGAAGGCTTTTTATCACAGGACAAAAAATCAGCCCTCAAAACCTTAAACGGCAGAAAATATTTTTTTGAAAAAATCCCTAAGCCCGGGGTCACAATTTCAGCAAAAATCTGACTTTTGGCAATTCACTCAAAAATGGTGCCAAAAGCTTGAAAATGCTCTCCTGAAAGGTTTGGCACTCGAAACAGAAGGCTTTTTATCACAGGACAAGAAATCAGCCCTCAAAAACTTAACCGGCAGAAAATATTTTTTTGAAAAAATCCCTAAGCCCCGGGGTCACAATTTCAGCAAAAATCTGACTTTTGGCAATTCACTCCAAAATGGTGCCAACTGGTTGCAAATGCTCACCTGAAAGCTTTGGCGATTGAAACAGAAGGCTTTTTATCACAGGACAAGAAATCAGCCCTCAAAAACTTAACCGGCAGAAAATATTTTTTTGAAAAAATCCCTAAGCCCCCGGGGTCACAATTTCAGCAAAAATCTGACTTTTGGCAATTCACTCCAAAATGGTGCCAAAAGCTTGAAAATGCTCCCCTGAAAGCTTTGGCGATGGAAACAGAAGACTTTTTATCACAGGACAAGAAATCAGCCCCCAAAAACTTAACTGGCAGAAAATATTTTTTTGAAAAAATCCCTAAGCCCCGGGGTCACAATTTCAGCAAAAATCTGACTTTTGGCAATTCACTCCAAAATGGTGGCAACTGGTTGCAAATGCTCTCCTGAAAGCTTTGGCACTCGAAACAGAAGGCTTTTTATCACAGGACAAGAAATCAGCCCTCAAAAACTTAACCGGCAGAAAATATTTTTTTGAAAAAATCCCTAAGCCCCGGGGTCACAATTTCAGCAAAAATTTGACTTTTGGCAATTCACTCAAAAATGGTGCCAAAAGCTTGAAAATGCTCTCCTCAAAGGTTTGGCACTCGAAACAGAAGGCTTTTTATCACAGGACAAGAAATCAGCCCTCAAAACCTTAACCGGCAGAAAATATTTTTTTGAAAAAATCCCTAAGCCCCGGGGTCACAATTTCAGCAGAAATCTGACTTTTGGCAATTCACTCAAAAATGGTGCCAAAAGCTGGAAAATGCTCTCCTGAAAGGTTTGGCACTCGAAACAGAAGGCTTTTTATCACAGGACAAGAAATCAGCCCTCAAAAACTTAACCGGCAGAAAATATTTTTTTGAAAAAATCCCTAAGCCCCGGGGTCACAATTTCAGCAAAAATCTGACTTTTGGCAATTCACTCCAAAATGGTGCCAACTGGTTGCAAATGCTCCCCTGAAAGCTTTGGCGATGGAAACAGAAGGCTTTTTATCACAGGACAAGAAATCAGCCCTCAAAAACTTAACCAGCAGAAAATATTTTTTTGAAAAAATCCCTCAGCCCGGGGTCACAATTTCAGCAAAAATCTGACTTTTGGCAATTCACTCAAAAATGGTGCCAAAAGCTTGAAAATGCTCTCCTGAAAGGTTTGGCACTCGAAACAGAAGGCTTTTTATCACAGGACAAGAAATCAGCCCTCAAAACCTTAACTGGCAGAAAATATTTTTTTGAAAAAATCCCTAAGCCCGGGGTCACAATTTCAGCAAAAATCTGACTTTTGGCAATTCACTCCAAAATGGTGCCAGCTGGTTGCAAATGCTCCCCTGAAAGCTTTGGCGATTGAAACAGAAGGCTTTTTCTCACAGGACAAGAAATCAGCCCTCAAAAACTTAACCGGCAGAAAATATTTTTTTGAAAAAATCCCTAAGCCCCGGGGTCACAATTTCAGCAAAAATCTGACTTTTGGCAATTCACTCAAAAATGGTGCCAAAAGCTTGAAAATGCTCTCCTCAAAGGTTTGGCACTCGAAACAGAAGGCTTTTTATCACAGGATAAGAAATCAACCCTCAAAACCTTAACCGGCAGAAAATATTTTTTTGAAAAAATCCCTAAGCCCCGGGGTCACAATTTCAGCAAAAATCTGACTTTCGGCAATTCACTCAAAAATGGTGCCAAAAGCTTGAAAATGCTCTCCTGAAAGGTTTGGCACTCGAAACAGAAGGCTTTTTATCACAGGACAAGAAATCAGCCCTCAAAACCTTAACCGGCAGAAAATATTTTTTTGAAAAAATCCCTAAGCCCGGGGTCACAATTTCAGCAAAAATCTGACTTTTGGCAATTCACTCAAAAATGGTGCCAAAAGCTTGAAAATGCTCTCCTGAAAGGTTTGGCACTCGAAACAGAAGCCTTTTTATCACTGGACAAGAAATCAGCCCTCAAAAACTTAACCGGCAGAAAATATTTTTTTGAAAAAATCCCTAAGCCCCGGGGTCACAATTTCAGCAAAAATCTGACTTTTGGCAATTCACTCCAAAATGGTGCCAACTGGTTGCAAATGCTCACCTGAAAGCTTTGGCGATTGAAACAGAAGGCTTTTTATCACAGGACAAGAAATCAGCCCTCAAAACCTTAACCGGCAGAAAATATTTTTTTGAAAAAATCCCTAAGCCCCGGGGTCACAATTTCAGCAGAAATCTGACTTTTGGCAATTCACTCAAAAATGGTGCCAAAAGCTGGAAAATGCTCTCCTGAAAGGTTTGGCACTCGAAACAGAAGGCTTTTTATCACAGGACAAGAAATCAGCCCTCAAAAACTTAACCGGCAGAAAATATTTTTTTGAAAAAATCCCTAAGCCCCGGGGTCACAATTTCAGCAAAAATCTGACTTTTGGCAATTCACTCCAAAATGGTGCCAACTGGTTGCAAATGCTCCCCTGAAAGCTTTGGCGATGGAAACAGAAGGCTTTTTATCACAGGACAAGAAATCAGCCCTCAAAAACTTAACCAGCAGAAAATATTTTTTTGAAAAAATCCCTAAGCCCCGGAGTCACAATTTCAGCAAAAATCTGACTTTTGGCAATTCACTCCAAAATGGTGCCAAAAGCTTGAAAATGCTCTCCTGAAAGGTTTGGCACTCGAAACAGAAGGCTTTTTATCACAGGACAAGAAATCAGCCCTCAAAAACTTAACCGGCAGAAAATATTTTTTTGAAAAAATCCCTAAGCCCCGGGGTCACAATTTCAGCAAAAATCTGACTTTTGGCAATTCACTCAAAAATGGTGCCAAAAGCTTGGAAATGCTCTCCTCAAAGGTTTGGCACTCGAAACAGAAGGCTTTTTATCACAGGACAAGAAATCAGCCCTCAAAAACTTAAGGGGCAGAAAATATTTTTTTGAAAAAATCCCTAAGCCCCGGGGTCACAATTTCAGCAGAAATCTGACTTTTGGCAATTCACTCAAAAATGGTGCCAAAAGCTTGAAAATGCTCTCCTGAAAGGTTTGGCACTCGAAACAGAAGGCTTTTTATCACAGGACAAGAAATCAGCCCTCAAAACCTTAACCGGCAGAAAATATTTTTTTGAAAAAATCCGTAAGCCCCGGGGTCACAATTTCAGCAGAAATCTGACTTTTGGCAATTCACTCAAAAATGGTGCCAAAAGCTTGAAAATGCTCTCCTGAAAGGTTTGGCACTCGAAACAGAAGCCTTTTTATCACAGGACAAGAAATCAGCCCTCAAAAACTTATCCGGCAGAAAATATTTTTTTGAAAAAATCCCTAAGCCCCGGGGTCACAATTTCAGCAAAAATCTGACTTTTGGCAATTCACTCCAAAATGGTGCCAGAAGCTTGAAAATGCTCTCCTGAACGGTTTGCCACTCGCAACAGAAGGCTTTTTATCACAGGACAAGAAATCAGCCCTCAAAAACTTAACCGTCAGAAAATATTTTTTTGAAAAAATCCCTAAGCCCCGGAGTCACAATTTCAGCAAAAATCTGACTTTTGGCAATTCACTCAAAAAGGGTGCCGAAAGGTTGAAAATGCTCTCCTGAAAGGTTTGGCACTCGAAATAGAAGGCTTTTTATCACAGGATAAGAAATCAACCCTCAAAACCTTAACCGGCAGAAAATATTTTTTTGAAAAAATCCCTAAGCCCCGGAGTCACAATTTCAGCAAAAATCTGACTTTTGGCAATTCACTCAAAAAGGGTGCCGAAAGGTTGAAAATGCTCTCCTGAAAGGTTTGGCACTCGAAACAGAAGGCTTTTTATCACAGGACAAGAAATCAGCCCTCAAAAACTTAACCGGCAGAAAATATTTTTTTGAAAAAATCCCTAAGCCCCGGGGTCACAATTTCAGCAAAAATCTGACTTTTGGCAATTCACTCCAAAATGGTGCCAACTGGTTGCAAATGCTCCCCTGAAAGCTTTGGCGATGGAAACAGAAGGCTTTTTATCACAGGACAAGAAATCAGCCCTCAAAAACTTAACCAGCAGAAAATATTTTTTTGAAAAAATCCCTAAGCCCCGGAGTCACAATTTCAGCAAAAATCTGACTTTTGGCAATTCACTCCAAAATGGTGCCAAAAGCTTGAAAATGCTCTCCTGAAAGGTTTGGCACTCGAAACAGAAGGCTTTTTATCACAGGACAAGAAATCAGCCCTCAAAAACTTAACCGGCAGAAAATATTTTTTTGAAAAAATCCCTAAGCCCCGGGGTCACAATTTCAGCAAAAATCTGACTTTTGGCAATTCACTCAAAAATGGTGCCAAAAGCTTGGAAATGCTCTCCTCAAAGGTTTGGCACTCGAAACAGAAGGCTTTTTATCACAGGACAAGAAATCAGCCCTCAAAAACTTAAGGGGCAGAAAATATTTTTTTGAAAAAATCCCTAAGCCCCGGGGTCACAATTTCAGCAGAAATCTGACTTTTGGCAATTCACTCAAAAATGGTGCCAAAAGCTTGAAAATGCTCTCCTGAAAGGTTTGGCACTCGAAACAGAAGGCTTTTTATCACAGGACAAGAAATCAGCCCTCAAAACCTTAACCGGCAGAAAATATTTTTTTGAAAAAATCCGTAAGCCCCGGGGTCACAATTTCAGCAGAAATCTGACTTTTGGCAATTCACTCAAAAATGGTGCCAAAAGCTTGAAAATGCTCTCCTGAAAGGTTTGGCACTCGAAACAGAAGCCTTTTTATCACAGGACAAGAAATCAGCCCTCAAAAACTTATCCGGCAGAAAATATTTTTTTGAAAAAATCCCTAAGCCCCGGGGTCACAATTTCAGCAAAAATCTGACTTTTGGCAATTCACTCCAAAATGGTGCCAGAAGCTTGAAAATGCTCTCCTGAACGGTTTGCCACTCGCAACAGAAGGCTTTTTATCACAGGACAAGAAATCAGCCCTCAAAAACTTAACCGTCAGAAAATATTTTTTTGAAAAAATCCCTAAGCCCCGGAGTCACAATTTCAGCAAAAATCTGACTTTTGGCAATTCACTCAAAAAGGGTGCCGAAAGGTTGAAAATGCTCTCCTGAAAGGTTTGGCACTCGAAATAGAAGGCTTTTTATCACAGGATAAGAAATCAACCCTCAAAACCTTAACCGGCAGAAAATATTTTTTTGAAAAAATCCCTAAGCCCCGGAGTCACAATTTCAGCAAAAATCTGACTTTTGGCAATTCACTCAAAAAGGGTGCCGAAAGGTTGAAAATGCTCTCCTGAAAGGTTTGGCACTCAAAACAGGAGGCTTTTTATCACAGGACAAAAAATCAGCCCTCAAAAACTTAACTGGCAGAAAATATTTTTTTGAAAAAATCCCTAAGCCCCGGGGTCACAATTTCAGCAAAAATCTGACTTTTGGCAATTCACTCAAAAATGGTGCCAACTGGTTGCAAATGCTCCCCTGAAAGCTTTGGCGATGGAAACAGAAGGCTTTTTATCACAGGACAAGAAATCAGCCCTCAAAACCTTAACCGGCAGAAAATATTTTTTTGAAAAAATCCCTAAGCCCCGGGGTCACAATTTCAGCAAAAATCTGACTTTTGGCAATTCACTCCAAAATGGTGCCAAAAGCTTGAAAATGGTCTCCTGAAAGGTTTGGCACTCGAAACAGAAGCCTTTTTATCACAGGACAAGAAATCAGTCCTCAAAAACTTAACAGGCAGAAAATATTTTTTTGAAAAAATCCCTAAGCCCCGGGGTCACAATTTCAGCAAAAATCTGACTTTCAGCAATTCACTCCAAAATGGTGCCAGAAGCTTGAAAATGCTCTCCTGAAAGGTTTGGCACTCAAAACAGGAGGCTTTTTATCACAGGACAAAAAATCAGCCCTCAAAAACTTAACTGGCAGAAAATATTTTTTTGAAAAAATCCCTAAGCCCCGGGGTCACAATTTCAGCAAAAATCTGACTTTTGGCAATTCACTCAAAAATGGTGCCAACTGGTTGCAAATGCTCCCCTGAAAGCTTTGGCGATGGAAACAGAAGGCTTTTTATCACAGGACAAGAAATCAGCCCTCAAAACCTTAACCGGCAGAAAATATTTTTTTGAAAAAATCCCTAAGCCCCGGGGTCACAATTTCAGCAAAAATCTGACTTTTGGCAATTCACTCCAAAATGGTGCCAAAAGCTTGAAAATGCTCTCCTGAAAGGTTTGGCACTCGAAACAGAAGCCTTTTTATCACAGGACAAGAAATCAGTTCTTAAAAACTTAACCGGCAGAAAATATTTTTTTGAAAAAATCCCTAAGCCCCGGGGTCACAATTTCACCAAAAATCTGACTTTTGGCAATTCACTCCAAAATGGTGCCAAAAGCTTGAAAATGCTCTCCTGAAAGGTTTGGCACTCAAAACAGGAGGCTTTTTATGATAGGACAAGAAATCAGCCCTCAAAAACTTAACCAGCAGAAAATATTTTTTAGCCAAAATCTGACTTTTGGCAAATCACTCAAAAATGCTGCCAACTGGTTGCAAATGCTCCCCTGAAAGGTTTGGCACTCGAAGCAGAAGGCTTTTTATCACAGGACAAGAAATCAGCCCTCAAAAACTTAACCGGCAGAAAATATTTTTTTGAAAAAATCCCTAAGCCCCGGGGTCACAATTTCAGCCAAAATCTGATCTTTGGCAATTCACTCCAAAATGGTGCCAAAAGCTTGAAAATTCTCCCCTGAAAGGTTTGGCGATGGAAACAGAAGGCTTTTTATCAAACGACAAGAAATCAGCCCTCAAAAACTTAACCGGCAGAAAATATTTTTTTGAAAAAATCCCTAAGCCCCTGGGTCACAATTTCAGCAAAAATCTGACTTTTGGCAATTCACTCCAAAATGGTGCCAAAAGCTTGAAAATGCTCTCCTGAAAGGTTTGGCACTCGAAACAGAAGCCTTTTTATCACTGGACAAGAAATCAGCCGTCCAAAACTTAACCGGCAGAAAATATTTTTTTGAAAAAATACCTAAGCCCCGGGGTCACAATTTCAGCAAAAATCTGATTTTGGCAATTCACTCAAAAATGGTGCCAAAAGCTTGAAAATGCTCTCCTGAAAGGTTTGGCACTCGAAACAGAAGCCTTTTTATCACAGGACAAGAAATCAGCCCTCAAAAACTTAATCGGCAGAAAATATTTTTTTGAAAAAATCCCTAAGCCCCGGGGTCACAATTTCAGCAAAAATCTGACTTTTGGCAATTCACTCAAAAATGGTGCCAAAAGCTTGAAAATGGTCTCCTGAAAGGTTTGGCAATCGAAATAGAAGGCTTTTTATCACAGGACAAGAAATCAGTCCTCAAAAACTTAACCGGCAGAAAATATTTTTTTGAAAAAATCCCTAAGCCCCGGGGTCACAATTTCAGCAAAAATCTGACTTTTGGCAATTCACTCAAAAATGGTGCCAAAAGCTTGAAAATGGTCTCCTGAAAGGTTTGGCAATCGAAATAGAAGGCTTTTTATCACAGGACAAGAAATCAGTCCTCAAAAACTTAACCGGCAGAAAATATTTTTTTGAAAAAATCCCTAAGCCCCGGGGTCACAATTTCAGCAAAAATCTGACTTTTGGCAATTCACTCAAAAATGGTGCCAACTGGTTGCAAATGCTCCCCTGAAAGCTTTGGCGATGGAAACAGAAGGCTTTTTATCACAGGACAAGAAATCAGCCCTCAAAACCTTAACCGGCAGAAAATATTTTTTTGAAAAAATCCCTAAGCCCCGGGGTGACAATTTCAGCAAAAATCTGACTTTTGGCAATTCACTCCAAAATGGTGCCAAAAGCTTGAAAATGCTCTCCTGAAAGGTTTGGCACTCGAAACAGAAGCCTTTTTATCACAGGACAAGAAATCAGCCCTCAAAAACTTAACCGACAGAAAATATTTTTTTGAAAAAATCCCTAAGCCCCGGGGTCACAATTTCAGCAAAAATCTGACTTTTGGCAATTCACTCAAAAATGGTGCCAACTGGTTGCAAATGCTCCCCTGAAAGCTTTGGCGATGGAAACAGAAGGCTTTTTATCACAGGACAAGAAATCAGCACTCAAAACCTTAACCGGCAGAAAATATTTTTTTGAAAAAATCCCTAAGCCCCGGGGTCACAATTTCAGCAAAAATCTGACTTTTGGCAATTCACTCAAAAATGGTGCCAAAAGCTTGAAAATGGTCTCCTGAAAGGTTTGGCAATCGAAATAGAAGGCTTTTTATCACAGGACAAGAAATCAGTCCTCAAAAACTTAACCGGCAGAAAATATTTTTTTGAAAAAATCCCTAAGCCCCGGGGTCACAATTTCAGCAAAAATCTGACTTTTGGCAATTCACTCAAAAATGGTGCCAACTGGTTGCAAATGCTCCCCTGAACGCTTTGGCGATGGAAACAATAGGCTTTTTATCACAGGACAAGAAATCAGCCCTCAAAACCTTAACCGGCAGAAAATATTTTTTTGAAAAAATCCCTAAGCCCCGGGGTGACAATTTCAGCAAAAATCTGACTTTTGGCAATTCACTCCAAAATGGTGCCAAAAGCTTGAAAATGCTCTCCTGAAAGGTTTGGCACTCGAAACAGAAGCCTTTTTATCACAGGACAAGAAATCAGCCCTCAAAAACTTAACCGACAGAAAATATTTTTTTGAAAAAATCCCTAAGCCCCGGGGTCACAACTTCAGCAAAAATCTGACTTTTGGCAATTCACTCCAAAATGGTGCCAAAAGCTTGAAAATGCTCTCCTGAACGGTTTGCCACTCGAAACAGAAGGCTTTTTATCACAGGACAAGAAATCAGCCCTCAAAAACTTAACCGGCAGAAAATATTTTTTTGAAAAAATCCCTAAGCCCCGGGGTCACAATTTCACCAAAAATCTGACTTTTGGCAATTCACTCCAAAATGGTGCCAAAAGCTTGAAAATGCTCTCCTGAAAGGTTTGGCACTCAAAACAGGAGGCTTTTTATGATAGGACAAGAAATCAGCCCTCAAAAACTTAACCAGCAGAAAATATTTTTTAGCCAAAATCTGACTTTTGGCAAATCACTCAAAAATGCTGCCAACTGGTTGCAAATGCTCCCCTGAAAGGTTTGGCACTCGAAGCAGAAGGCTTTTTATCACAGGACAAGAAATCAGTCCTCAAAAACTTAACCGGCAGAAAATATTTTTTTGAAAAAATCCCTAAGCCCCGGGGTCACAATTTCAGCAAAAATCTGACTTTTGGCAATTCACTCCAAAATGGTGCCAAAAGCTTGAAAATGCTCTCCTGAAAGATTTGGCACTCGAAACAGAAGCCTTTTTATCACTGGACAAGAAATCAGCCCTCAAAAACTTAACCGGCAGAAAATATTTTTTTGAAAAAATCCCTAAGCCCCGGGGTCACAATTTCAGCAAAAATCTGATTTTGGCAATTCACTCAAAAATGGTGCCAAAAGCTTGAAAATGCTCTCCTGAAAGGTTTGGCACTCGAAACAGAAGCCTTTTTATCACTGGACAAGAAATCAGCCCTCAAAAACTTAACCGGCAGAAAATATTTTTTTGAAAAAATCCCTAAGCCCCGGGGTCACAATTTCAGCAAAAATCTGACTTTTGGCAATTCACTCAAAAATGGTGCCAAAAGCTTGAAAATGCTCTCCTGAAAGGTTTGGCACTCGAAACAGAAGCCTTTTTATCACAGGACAAGAAATCAGCCCTCAAAAACTTAACCGGCAGAAAATATTTTTTTGAAAAAATCCCTAAGCCCCGGGGTCACAATTTCAGCAAAAATCTGACTTTTGGCAATTCACTCAAAAATGGTGCCAAAAGCTTGAAAATGGTCTCCTGAAAGGTTTGGCAATCGAAATAGAAGGCTTTTTATCACAGGACAAGAAATCAGTCCTCAAAAACTTAACCGGCAGAAAATATTTTTTTGAAAAAATCCCTAAGCCCCGGGGTCACAATTTCAGCAAAAATCTGACTTTTGGCAATTCACTCAAAAATGGTGCCAACTGGTTGCAAATGCTCCCCTGAAAGCTTTGGCGATGGAAACAGAAGGCTTTTTATCACAGGACAAGAAATCAGCCCTCAAAACCTTAACCGGCAGAAAATATTTTTTTGAAAAAATCCCTAAGCCCCGGGGTCACAATTTCAGCAAAAATCTGACTTTTGGCAATTCACTCAAAAATGGTGCCAAAAGCTTGAAAATGGTCTCCTGAAAGGTTTGGCAATCGAAATAGACGGCTTTTTATCACAGGACAAGAAATCAGTCCTCAAAAACTTAACCGGCAGAAAATATTTTTTTGAAAAAATCCCTAAGCCCCGGGGTCACAATTTCAGCAAAAATCTGACTTTTGGCAATTCACTCAAAAATGGTGCCAACTGGTTGCAAATGCTCCCCTGAAAGCTTTGGCGATGGAAACAGAAGGCTTTTTATCACAGGACAAGAAATCAGCCCTCAAAACCTTAACCGGCAGAAAATATTTTTTTGAAAAAATCCCTAAGCCCCGGGGTGACAATTTCAGCAAAAATCTGACTTTTGGCAATTCACTCCAAAATGGTGCCAAAAGCTTGAAAATGCTCTCCTGAAAGGTTTGGCACTCGAAACAGAAGGCTTTTTATCACAGGACAAGAAATCAGCCCTCAAAAACTTAACCGACAGAAAATATTTTTTTGAAAAAATCCCTAAGCCCCGGGGTCACAACTTCAGCAAAAATCTGACTTTTGGCAATTCACTCCAAAATGGTGCCAAAAGCTTGAAAATGCTCTCCTGAACGGTTTGCCACTCGAAACAGAAGGCTTTTTATCACAGGACAAGAAATCAGCCCTCAAAAACTTAACCGGCAGAAAATATTTTTTTGAAAAAATCCCTAAGCCCCGGGGTCACAATTTCACCAAAAGTCTGACTTTTGGCAATTCACTCCAAAATGGTGCCAAAAGCTTGAAAATGCTCTCCTGAAAGGTTTGGCACTCAAAACAGGAGGCTTTTTATGATAGGACAAGAAATCAGCCCTCAAAAACTTAACCAGCAGAAAATATTTTTTAGCCAAAATCTGACTTTTGGCAAATCACTCAAAAATGCTGCCAACTGGTTGCAAATGCTCCCCTGAAAGGTTTGGCACTCGAAGCAGAAGGCTTTTTATCACAGGACAAGAAATCAGTCCTCAAAAACTTAACCGGCAGAAAATATTTTTTTGAAAAAATCCCTAAGCCCCGGGGTCACAATTTCAGCCAAAATCAGATCTTTGGCAATTCACTCCAAAATGGTGCCAAAAGCTTGAAAATGCTCCCCTGAAAGGTTTGGCGATGGAAACAGAAGGCTTTTTATCAAACGACAAGAAATCAGCCCTCAAAAACTTAACCGGCAGAAAATATTTTTTTGAAAAAATCCCTAAGCCCCGGGGTCACAATTTCAGCAAAAATCTGACTTTTGGCAATTCACTCCAAAATGGTGCCAAAAGCTTGAAAATGCTCTCCTGAAAGGTTTGGCACTCGAAACAGAAGCCTTTTTATCACTGGACAAGAAATCAGCCCTCAAAAACTTAACCGGCAGAAAATATTTTTTTGAAAAAATCCCTAAGCCCCGGGGTCACAATTTCAGCAAAAATCTGATTTTGGCAATTCACTCAAAAATGGTGCCAAAAGCTTGAAAATGCTCTCCTGAAAGGTTTGGCACTCGAAACAGAAGCCTTTTTATCACTGGACAAGAAATCAGCCCTCAAAAACTTAACCGGCAGAAAATATTTTTTTGAAAAAATCCCTAAGCCCCGGGGTCACAATTTCAGCAAAAATCTGATTTTGGCAATTCACTCAAAAATGGTGCCAAAAGCTTGAAAATGCTCTCCTGAAAGGTTTGGCACTCGAAACAGAAGCCTTTTTATCACAGGACAAGAAATCAGCCCTCAAAAAACTTAACCGGCAGAAAATATTTTTTTGAAAAAATCCCTAAGCCCCGGGGTCACAATTTCAGCAAAAATCTGACTTTTGGCAATTCACTCAAAAATGGTGCCAAAAGCTTGAAAATGGTCTCCTGAAAGGTTTGGCAATCGAAATAGAAGGCTTTTTATCACAGGACAAGAAATCAGTCCTCAAAAACTTAACCGGCAGAAAATATTTTTTTGAAAAAATCCCTAAGCCCCGGGGTCACAATTTCAGCAAAAATCTGACTTTTGGCAATTCACTCAAAAATGGTGCCAACTGGTTGCAAATGCTCCCCTGAAAGCTTTGGCGATGGAAACAGAAGGCTTTTTATCACAGGACAAGAAATCAGCCCTCAAAACCTTAACCGGCAGAAAATATTTTTTTGAAAAAATCCCTAAGCCCCGGGGTCACAATTTCAGCAAAAATCTGACTTTTGGCAATTCACTCCAAAATGGTGCCAAAAGCTTGAAAATGCTCTCCTGAAAGGTTTGGCACTCGAAACAGAAGCCTTTTTATCAGAGGACAAAAAATCAGCCCTCAAAACCTTAACCGGCAGAAAATATTTTTTTGAAAAAATCCCTAAGCCCCGGGGTCACAATTTCAGCAAAAATCTGACTTTTGGCAATTCACTCCAAAATGGTGCCAAATGCTTGAAAATGCTCTCCTGAAAGGTTTGGCACTCGAAACAGAAGGCTTTTTATCACAGGACAAGAAATCAGCCCTCAAAAACTTAACCGGCAGAAAATATTTTTTTGAAAAAATCCCTAAGCCCCGGAGTCACAATTTCAGCAAAAATCTGACTTTTGGCAATTCACTCCAAAATGGTGCCAACTGGTTGCAAATGCTCTCCTGAAAGGTTTGGCACTCGAAACAGAAGGCTTTTTATCACAGGACAAGAAATCAGCCCTCAAAACCTTAACCGGCAGAAAATATTTTTTTGAAAAAATCCCTAAGCCCCGGGGTCACAATTTCAGCAAAAATCTGACTTTTGGCAATTTACTCAAAAATGGTGCCAAAAGCTTGAAAATGCTCTCCTGAAAGGTTTGGCACTCGAAACAGAAGCCTTTTTTTCACAGGACAAGAAAACTGCCCTCAAAAACTTAACCGGCAGAAAATATTTTTTTGAAAAAATCCCTAAGCCCCGGGGTCACAATTTCAGCAAAAATCTGACTTTTGGCAATACACTCCAAAATGGTGCCAAAAGCTTGAAAATGGTCTCCTGAAAGGTTTGGCAATGGAAATAGAAGGCTTTTTATCACAGGACAAGAAATCAGCCCTCAAAAACTTAACCGGCAGAAAATATTTTTTTGAAAAAATCCTTAAGCCCCGGGGTCACAATTTCAGCAAAAATCTGACTTTCAGCAATTCACTCCAAAATGGTGCCAGAAGCTTGAAAATGCTCTCCTGAAAGTTTTGGCACTCAAAACAGGAGGCTTTTTATCACAGGACAAAAAATCAGCCCTCAAAAACTTAACTGGCAGAAAATATTTTTTGAAAAAATCCCTAAGCCCCGGAGTCACAATTTCAGCAAAAATCTGACTTTTGGCAATTCACTCAAAAATGGTGCCAACTGGTTGCAAATGCTCCCCTGAAAGCTTTGGCGATGGAAACAGAAGGCTTTTTATCACAGGACAAGAAATCAGCCCTCAAAACCTTAACCGGCAGAAAATATTTTTTTGAAAAAATCCCTAAGCCCCGGGGTCACAATTTCAGCAAAAATCTGACTTTTGGCAATTCACTCCAAAATGGTGCCAAAAGCTTGAAAATGCTCTCCTGAAAGGTTTGGCACTCGAAACAGAAGCCTTTTTATCACAGGACAAGAAATCAGCCCTCAAAAACTTAACCGGCAGAAAATATTTTTTTGAAAAAATCCCTAAGCCCCGGGGTCACAATTTCAGCAAAAATCTGACTTTTGGCAATACACTCCAAAATGGTGCCAAAAGCTTGAAAATGGTCTCCTGAAAGGTTTGGCAATCGAAATAGAAGGCTTTTTATCACAGGACAAGAAATCAGTCCTCAAAAACTTAACCGGCAGAAAATATTTTTTTGAAAAAATCCCTAAGCCCCGGGGTCACAATTTCACCAAAAATCTGACTTTTGGCAATTCACTCCAAAATGGTGCCAAAAGCTTGAAAATGCTCTCCTGAAAGGTTTGGCACTCAAAACAGGAGGCTTTTTATGATAGGACAAGAAATCAGCCCTCAAAAACTTAACCAGCAGAAAATATTTTTTAGCCAAAATCTGACTTTTGGCAAATCACTCAAAAATGCTGCCAACTGGTTGCAAATGCTCCCCTGAAAGGTTTGGCACTCGAAGCAGAAGGCTTTTTATCACAGGACAAGAAATCAGTCCTCAAAAACTTAACCGGCAGAAAATATTTTTTTGAAAAAATCCCTAAGCCCCGGGGTCACAATTTCAGCAAAAATCTGACTTTTGGCAATTCACTCCAAAATGGTGCCAAAAGCTTGAAAATGCTCTCCTGAAAGGTTTGGCACTCAAAACAGGAGGCTTTTTATGATAGGACAAGAAATCAGCCCTCAAAAACTTAACCAGCAGAAAATATTTTTTAGCCAAAATCTGACTTTTGGCAAATCACTCAAAAATGCTGCCAACTGGTTGCAAATGCTCCCCTGAAAGGTTTGGCACTCGAAGCAGAAGGCTTTTTATCACAGGACAAGAAATCAGTCCTCAAAAACTTAACCGGCAGAAAATATTTTTTTGAAAAAATCCCTAAGCCCCGGGGTCACAATTTCAGCCAAAATCAGATCTTTGGCAATTCACTCCAAAATGGTGCCAAAAGCTTGAAAATGCTCCCCTGAAAGGTTTGGCGATGGAAACAGAAGGCTTTTTATCAAACGACAAGAAATCAGCCCTCAAAAACTTAACCGGCAGAAAATATTTTTTTGAAAAAATCCCTAAGCCCCGGGGTCACAATTTCAGCAAAAATCTGACTTTTGGCAATTCACTCCAAAATGGTGCCAAAAGCTTGAAAATGCTCTCCTGAAAGGTTTGGCACTCGAAACAGAAGCCTTTTTATCACTGGACAAGAAATCAGCCCTCAAAAACTTAACCGGCAGAAAATATTTTTTTGAAAAAATCCCTAAGCCCCGGGGTCACAATTTCAGCAAAAATCTGATTTTGGCAATTCACTCAAAAATGGTGCCAAAAGCTTGAAAATGCTCTCCTGAAAGGTTTGGCACTCGAAACAGAAGCCTTTTTATCACTGGACAAGAAATCAGCCCTCAAAAACTTAACCGGCAGAAAATATTTTTTTGAAAAAATCCCTAAGCCCCGGGGTCACAATTTCAGCAAAAATCTGATTTTGGCAATTCACTCAAAAATGGTGCCAAAAGCTTGAAAATGCTCTCCTGAAAGGTTTGGCACTCGAAACAGAAGCCTTTTTATCACAGGACAAGAAATCAGCCCTCAAAAACTTAACCGGCAGAAAATATTTTTTTGAAAAAATCCCTAAGCCCCGGGGTCACAATTTCAGCAAAAATCTGACTTTTGGCAATTCACTCAAAAATGGTGCCAAAAGCTTGAAAATGGTCTCCTGAAAGGTTTGGCAATCGAAATAGAAGGCTTTTTATCACAGGACAAGAAATCAGTCCTCAAAAACTTAACCGGCAGAAAATATTTTTTTGAAAAAATCCCTAAGCCCCGGGGTCACAATTTCAGCAAAAATCTGACTTTTGGCAATTCACTCAAAAATGGTGCCAACTGGTTGCAAATGCTCCCCTGAAAGCTTTGGCGATGGAAACAGAAGGCTTTTTATCACAGGACAAGAAATCAGCCCTCAAAACCTTAACCGGCAGAAAATATTTTTTTGAAAAAATCCCTAAGCCCCGGGGTCACAATTTCAGCAAAAATCTGACTTTTGGCAATTCACTCCAAAATGGTGCCAAAAGCTTGAAAATGCTCTCCTGAAAGGTTTGGCACTCGAAACAGAAGCCTTTTTATCAGAGGACAAAAAATCAGCCCTCAAAACCTTAACCGGCAGAAAATATTTTTTTGAAAAAATCCCTAAGCCCCGGGGTCACAATTTCAGCAAAAATCTGACTTTTGGCAATTCACTCCAAAATGGTGCCAAATGCTTGAAAATGCTCTCCTGAAAGGTTTGGCACTCGAAACAGAAGGCTTTTTATCACAGGACAAGAAATCAGCCCTCAAAAACTTAACCGGCAGAAAATATTTTTTTGAAAAAATCCCTAAGCCCCGGAGTCACAATTTCAGCAAAAATCTGACTTTTGGCAATTCACTCCAAAATGGTGCCAACTGGTTGCAAATGCTCTCCTGAAAGGTTTGGCACTCGAAACAGAAGGCTTTTTATCACAGGACAAGAAATCAGCCCTCAAAACCTTAACCGGCAGAAAATATTTTTTTGAAAAAATCCCTAAGCCCCGGGGTCACAATTTCAGCAAAAATCTGACTTTTGGCAATTTACTCAAAAATGGTGCCAAAAGCTTGAAAATGCTCTCCTGAAAGGTTTGGCACTCGAAACAGAAGCCTTTTTTTCACAGGACAAGAAAACTGCCCTCAAAAACTTAACCGGCAGAAAATATTTTTTTGAAAAAATCCCTAAGCCCCGGGGTCACAATTTCAGCAAAAATCTGACTTTTGGCAATACACTCCAAAATGGTGCCAAAAGCTTGAAAATGGTCTCCTGAAAGGTTTGGCAATGGAAATAGAAGGCTTTTTATCACAGGACAAGAAATCAGCCCTCAAAAACTTAACCGGCAGAAAATATTTTTTTGAAAAATCCTTAAGCCCCGGGGTCACAATTTCAGCAAAAATCTGACTTTCAGCAATTCACTCCAAAATGGTGCCAGAAGCTTGAAAATGCTCTCCTGAAAGTTTTGGCACTCAAAACAGGAGGCTTTTTATCACAGGACAAAAAATCAGCCCTCAAAAACTTAACTGGCAGAAAATATTTTTTTGAAAAAATCCCTAAGCCCCGGAGTCACAATTTCAGCAAAAATCTGACTTTTGGCAATTCACTCAAAAATGGTGCCAACTGGTTGCAAATGCTCCCCTGAAAGCTTTGGCGATGGAAACAGAAGGCTTTTTATCACAGGACAAGAAATCAGCCCTCAAAACCTTAACCGGCAGAAAATATTTTTTTGAAAAAATCCCTAAGCCCCGGGGTCACAATTTCAGCAAAAATCTGACTTTTGGCAATTCACTCCAAAATGGTGCCAAAAGCTTGAAAATGCTCTCCTGAAAGGTTTGGCACTCGAAACAGAAGCCTTTTTATCACAGGACAAGAAATCAGCCCTCAAAAACTTAACCGGCAGAAAATATTTTTTTGAAAAAATCCCTAAGCCCCGGGGTCACAATTTCAGCAAAAATCTGACTTTTGGCAATACACTCCAAAATGGTGCCAAAAGCTTGAAAATGGTCTCCTGAAAGGTTTGGCAATCGAAATAGAAGGCTTTTTATCACAGGACAAGAAATCAGTCCTCAAAAACTTAACCGGCAGAAAATATTTTTTTGAAAAAATCCCTAAGCCCCGGGGTCACAATTTCACCAAAAATCTGACTTTTGGCAATTCACTCCAAAATGGTGCCAAAAGCTTGAAAATGCTCTCCTGAAAGGTTTGGCACTCAAAACAGGAGGCTTTTTATGATAGGACAAGAAATCAGCCCTCAAAAACTTAACCAGCAGAAAATATTTTTTAGCCAAAATCTGACTTTTGGCAAATCACTCAAAAATGCTGCCAACTGGTTGCAAATGCTCCCCTGAAAGGTTTGGCACTCGAAGCAGAAGGCTTTTTATCACAGGACAAGAAATCAGTCCTCAAAAACTTAACCGGCAGAAAATATTTTTTTGAAAAAATCCCTAAGCCCCGGGGTCACAATTTCAGCCAAAATCAGATCTTTGGCAATTCACTCCAAAATGGTGCCAAAAGCTTGAAAATGCTCCCCTGAAAGGTTTGGCGATGGAAACAGAAGGCTTTTTATCAAACGACAAGAAATCAGCCCTCAAAAACTTAACCGGCAGAAAATATTTTTTTGAAAAAATCCCTAAGCCCCGGGGTCACAATTTCAGCAAAAATCTGACTTTTGGCAATTCACTCGAAAATGGTGCAAAAAGCTTGAAAATGCTCTCCTGAAAGGTTTGGCACTCGAAACAGAAGCCTTTTTATCACTGGACAAGAAATCAGCCCTCAAAAACTTAACCGGCAGAAAATATTTTTTTGAAAAAATCCCTAAGCCCCGGGGTCACAATTTCAGCAAAAATCTGATTTTGGCAATTCACTCAAAAATGGTGCCAAAAGCTTGAAAATGCTCTCCTGAAAGGTTTGGCACTCGAAACAGAAGCCTTTTTATCACAGGACAAGAAATCAGCCCTCAAAAACTTAACCGGCAGAAAATATTTTTTTGAAAAAATCCCTAAGCCCCGGGGTCACAATTTCAGCAAAAATCTGACTTTTGGCAATTCACTCAAAAATGGTGCCAAAAGCTTGAAAATGGTCTCCTGAAAGGTTTGGCAATCGAAATAGAAGGCTTTTTATCACAGGACAAGAAATCAGTCCTCAAAAACTTAACCGGCAGAAAATATTTTTTTGAAAAAATCCCTAAGCCCCGGGGTCACAATTTCAGCAAAAATCTGACTTTTGGCAATTCACTCAAAAATGGTGCCAACTGGTTGCAAATGCTCCCCTGAAAGCTTTGGCGATGGAAACAGAAGGCTTTTTATCACAGGACAAGAAATCAGCCCTCAAAACCTTAACCGGCAGAAAATATTTTTTTGAAAAAATCCCTAAGCCCCGGGGTCACAATTTCAGCAAAAATCTGACTTTTGGCAATTCACTCCAAAATGGTGCCAAAAGCTTGAAAATGCTCTCCTGAAAGGTTTGGCACTCGAAACAGAAGCCTTTTTATCAGAGGACAAAAAATCAGCCCTCAAAACCTTAACCGGCAGAAAATATTTTTTTGAAAAAATCCCTAAGCCCCGGGGTCACAATTTCAGCAAAAATCTGACTTTTGGCAATTCACTCCAAAATGGTGCCAAATGCTTGAAAATGCTCTCCTGAAAGGTTTGGCACTCGAAACAGAAGGCTTTTTATCACAGGACAAGAAATCAGCCCTCAAAAACTTAACCGGCAGAAAATATTTTTTTGAAAAAATCCCTAAGCCCCGGAGTCACAATTTCAGCAAAAATCTGACTTTTGGCAATTCACTCCAAAATGGTGCCAACTGGTTGCAAATGCTCTCCTGAAAGGTTTGGCACTCGAAACAGAAGGCTTTTTATCACAGGACAAGAAATCAGCCCTCAAAACCTTAACCGGCAGAAAATATTTTTTTGAAAAAATCCCTAAGCCCCGGGGTCACAATTTCAGCAAAAATCTGACTTTTGGCAATTTACTCAAAAATGGTGCCAAAAGCTTGAAAATGCTCTCCTGAAAGGTTTGGCACTCGAAACAGAAGCCTTTTTTTCACAGGACAAGAAAACTGCCCTCAAAAACTTAACCGGCAGAAAATATTTTTTTGAAAAAATCCCTAAGCCCCGGGGTCACAATTTCAGCAAAAATCTGACTTTTGGCAATACACTCCAAAATGGTGCCAAAAGCTTGAAAATGGTCTCCTGAAAGGTTTGGCAATCGAAACAGAAGGCTTTTTATCACAGGACAAGAAATCAGCCCTCAAAAACTTAACCGGCAGAAAATATTTTTTTGAAAAAATCCTTAAGCCCCGGGGTCACAATTTCAGCAAAAATCTGACTTTCAGCAATTCACTCCAAAATGGTGCCAGAAGCTTGAAAATGCTCTCCTGAAAGTTTTGGCACTCAAAACAGGAGGCTTTTTATCACAGGACAAGAAATCAGTCCTCAAAAACTTAACCGGCAGAAAATATTTTTTTGAAAAAATCCCTAAGCCCCGGGGTCACAATTTCAGCAAATATCTGACTTTTAGCAATTCACTCCAAAATGGTGCCAGAAGCTTGAAAATGCTCTCCTGAAAGGTTTGGCACTCAAAACAGGAGGCTTTTTATCACAGGACAAATAATCAGCCCTCAAAAACTTAACTGGCAGAAAATATTTTTTTGAAAAAATCCCTAAGCCCCGGGGTCACAATTTCAGCAAAAATCTTACTTTTGGCAATTCACTCCAAAATGGTGCCAACTGGTTGCAAATGCTCCCCTGAAAGCTTTGGCGATGGAAACAGAAGGCTTTTTATCACAGGACAAGAAATCAGCCCTCAAAACCTTAACCGGCAGAAAATATTTTTTTGAAAAAATCCCTAAGCCCCGGGGTCACAATTTCAGCAAAAATCTGACTTTTGGCAATTCACTCCAAAATGGTGCCAAAAGCTTGAAAATGCTCTCCTGAAAGGTTTGGCACTCGAAACAGAAGCCTTTTTATCACAGGACAAGAAATCAGCCCTCAAAACCTTAACCGGCAGAAAATATTTTTTTGAAAAAATCCCTAAGCCCCGGGGTCACAATTTCAGCAAAAATCTGACTTTTGGCAATTCACTCCAAAATGGTGCCAAAAGCTTGAAAATGCTCTCCTGAAAGCTTTGGCGATGGAAACAGAAGACCTTTTATCACAGGACAAGAAATCAGCCCTCAAAAACTTAACCGGCAGAAAATATTTTTTTGAAAAAATCCCTAAGCCCCGGGGTCACAATTTCAGCAAAAATCTGACTTTTGGCAATTCACTCAAAAATGGTGCCAAAAGCTTGAAAATGCTCTCCTGAACGGTTTGCCACTCGAAACAGAAGGCTTTTTATGACAGGACAAGAAATCAGCCGTCCAAAACTTAACCGGCAGAAAATATTTTTTTGAAAAAATCCCTAAGCCCCGGGGTCACAATTTCAGCAAAAATCTGACTTTTGGCAATTCACTCAAAAATGGAGCCAACTGGTTGCAAATGCTCCCCTGAAACCTTTGGCGATGGAAACAGAAGGCTTTTTAGCACAGGACAAGAAATCAGCCCTCAAAACCTTAACCGGCAGAAAATATTTTTTTGAAAAAATCCCTAAGCCCCGGGGTCACAATTTCAGCAAAAATCTGACTTTTGGCAATTCACTCCAAAATGGTGCCAAAAGCTTGAAAATGCTCTCCTGAAAGGTTTGGCACTCGAAACAGAAGCCTTTTTATCACAGGACAAGAAATCAGCCCTCAAAAACTTAACCGGCAGAAAATATTTTTTTGAAAAAATCCCTAAGCCCCGGGGTCACAATTTCAGCAAAAATCTGACTTTCAGCAATTCACTCCAAAATGGTGCCAAAAGCTTGAAAATGCTCTCCTGAAAGGTTTGGCACTCGAAACAGAAGCCTTTTTATCACAGGACAAGAAATCAGCCCTCAAAACCTTAACCGGCAGAAAATATTTTTTTGAAAAAATCCCTAAGCCCCGGGGTCACAATTTCAGGAAAAATCTGACTTTTGGCAATACACTCCAAAATGGTGCCAAAAGCTTGAAAATGGTCTCCTGAAAGGTTTGGCAATCGAAATAGAAGGCTTTTTATCACAGGACAAGAAATCAGTCCTCAAAAACTTAACCGGCAGAAAATATTTTTTTGAAAAAATCCCTAAGCCCCGGGGTAACAATTTCAGCAAAAATCTGACTTTTGGCAATTCACTCAAAAATGGTGCCAACTGGTTGCAAATGCTCCCCTGAAAGCTTTGGTGATGGAAACAGAAGGCTTTTTATCACAGGACAAGAAATCAGCCCTCAAAACCTTAACCGGCAGAAAATATTTTTTTGAAAAAATCCCTAAGCCCCGGGGTCACAATTTCAGCAAAAATCTGACTTTCGGCAATTCACTCCAAAATGGTGCCAGAAGCTTGAAAATGCTCTCCTGAAAGGTTTGGCACTCGAAACAGAAGGCTTTTTATCACAGGACAAGAAATCAGCCCTCAAAAACTTAACCGGCAGAAAATATTTTTTTGAAAAAATCCCTAAGCCCCGGGGTCACAATTTCAGCAAAAATCTGACTTTCAGCAATTCACTCCAAAATGGTGCCAAAAGCTTGAAAATGCTCTCCTGAAAGGTTTGGCACTCGAAACAGAAGCCTTTTTATCACAGGACAAGAAATCAGTCCTCAAAAACTTAACCGGCAGAAAATATTTTTTTGAAAAAATCCCTAAGCCCCGGGGTAACAATTTCAGCAAAAATCTGACTTTTGGCAATTCACTCAAAAATGGTGCCAACTGGTTGCAAATGCTCCCCTGAAAGCTTTGGTGATGGAAACAGAAGGCTTTTTATCACAGGACAAGAAATCAGCCCTCAAAACCTTAACCGGCAGAAAATATTTTTTTGAAAAAATCCCTAAGCCCCGGGGTCACAATTTCAGCAAAAATCTGACTTTCGGCAATTCACTCCAAAATGGTGCCAGAAGCTTGAAAATGCTCTCCTGAAAGGTTTGGCACTCGAAACAGAAGGCTTTTTATCACAGGACAAGAAATCAGCCCTCAAAAACTTAACCGGCAGAAAATATTTTTTTGAAAAAATCCCTAAGCCCCGGGGTCACAATTTCAGCAAAAATCTGACTTTCGGCAATTCACTCCAAAATGGTCCCAAAAGCTTGAAAATGCTCTCCTGAAAGGTTTGGCACTCAAAACAGGAGGCTTTTTATCACAGGACAAGAAATAAGCCCTCAAAAACTTAACCGGCAGAAAATAATTTTTTTGAAAAAATCCCTAAGCCCCGGGGTCACAATTTCAGCAAAAATCTGACTTTTGGCAATTCAAAATGGTGCCAAAAGCTTGAAAATGCTCTCCTGAAAGGTTTGGCACTCAAAACAGGAGGCTTTTTATGATAGGACAAGAAATCAGCCCTCAAAAACGTAACCAGCATAAAATATTTTTTAGCAAAAATATGACTTCTGGCAAATCACTCAAAAATGGTGCCAACTGGTTGCAAATGCTCCCCTGAAAGGTTTGGCACTCGAAACAGAAGGCTTTTTATCACAGGACAAGAAATCAGCCCTCAAAAACTTAACCGGCAGAAAATATTTTTTTGAAAAAATCCCTAAGCCCCGGGGTCACAATTTCAGCAAAAATCCGACTTTTGGCAATTCACTCCAAAATGGTTCCAAAAGCTTGAAAATGCTCCCCTGAAAGGTTTGGCAATCGAAATAGAAGGCTTTTTATCACAGGACAAGAAATCAGTCCTCAAAAACTTAACCGGCAGAAAATATTTTTTTGAAAAAATCCCTAAGCCCCGGGGTCACAATTTCAGCAAAAATCTGACTTTTGGCAATTCACTCAAAAATGGTGCCAACTGGTTGCAAATGCTCCCCTGAAAGCTTTGGCGATGGAAACAGAAGGCTTTTTATCACAGGACAAGAAATCAGCCCTCAAAACCTTAACCGGCAGAAAATATTTTTTTGAAAAAATCCCTAAGCCCCGGGGTCACAATTTCAGCAAAAATCTGACTTTCGGCAATTCACTCCAAAATGGTCCCAAAAGCTTGAAAATGCTCTCCTGAAAGGTTTGGCACTCAAAACAGGAGGCTTTTTATCACAGGACAAGAAATAAGCCCTCAAAAACTTAACCGGCAGAAAATAATTTTTTTGAAAAAATCCCTAAGCCCCGGGGTCACAATTTCAGCAAAAATCTGACTTTTGGCAATTCAAAATGGTGCCAAAAGCTTGAAAATGCTCTCCTGAAAGGTTTGGCACTCAAAACAGGAGGCTTTTTATGATAGGACAAGAAATCAGCCCTCAAAAACGTAACCAGCATAAAATATTTTTTAGCAAAAATATGACTTCTGGCAAATCACTCAAAAATGGTGCCAACTGGTTGCAAATGCTCCCCTGAAAGGTTTGGCACTCGAAACAGAAGGCTTTTTATCACAGGACAAGAAATCAGCCCTCAAAAACTTAACCGGCAGAAAATATTTTTTTGAAAAAATCCCTAAGCCCCGGGGTCACAATTTCAGCAAAAATCCGACTTTTGGCAATTCACTCCAAAATGGTTCCAAAAGCTTGAAAATGCTCCCCTGAAAGGTTTGGCAATCGAAATAGAAGGCTTTTTATCACAGGACAAGAAATCAGTCCTCAAAAACTTAACCGGCAGAAAATATTTTTTTGAAAAAATCCCTAAGCCCCGGGGTCACAATTTCAGCAAAAATCTGACTTTTGGCAATTCACTCAAAAATGGTGCCAACTGGTTGCAAATGCTCCCCTGAAAGCTTTGGCGATGGAAACAGAAGGCTTTTTATCACAGGACAAGAAATCAGCCCTCAAAACCTTAACCGGCAGAAAATATTTTTTTGAAAAAATCCCTAAGCCCCGGGGTCACAATTTCAGCAAAAATCTGACTTTTGGCAATTCACTCCAAAATGGTGCCAAAAGCTTGAAAATGCTCTCCTGAAAGGTTTGGCACTCGAAACAGAAGCCTTTTTATCAGAGGACAAAAAATCAGCCCTCAAAACCTTAACCGGCAGAAAATATTTTTTTGAAAAAATCCCTAAGCCCCGGGGTCACAATTTCAGCAAAAATCTGACTTTCAGCAATTCACTCCAAAATGGTGCCAACTGGTTGCAAATGCTCTCCTGAAAGGTTTGGCACTCGAAACAGAAGGCTTTTTATCACAGGACAAGAAATCAGCCCTCAAAAACTTAACCGGCAGAAAATATTTTTTTGAAAAAATCCCTAAGCCCCGGGGTCACAATTTCAGCAAAAATCTGACTTTTGGCAATTTACTCAAAAATGGTGCCAGCTGGTTGCAAATGCTCCCCTGAAAGCTTTGGCGATGGAAACAGAAGGCTTTTTATCACAGGACAAGAAATCAGCCCTCAAAACCTTAACCGGCAGAAAATATTTTTTTGAAAAAATCCCTAAGCCCCGGGGTCACAATTTCAGCAAAAATCTGACTTTTGGCAATTCACTCCAAAATGGTGCCAAAAGCTTGAAAATGCTCTTCTGAAAGGTTTGGCACTCGAAACAGAAGCCTTTTTATCACAGGACAAGAAATCAGCCCTCAAAAACTTAACCGGCAGAAAATATTTTTTTGAAAAAATCCCTAAGCCCCGGGGTCACAATTTCAGCAAAAATCTGACTTTTGGCAATACACTCCAAAATGGTGCCAAAAGCTTGAAAATGGTCTCCTGAAAGGTTTGGCACTCAAAACAGGAGGCTTTTTATCACAGGACAAGAAATAAGCCCTCAAAAACTTAACCGGCAGAAAATAATTTTTTTGAAAAAATCCCTAAGCCCCGGGGTCACAATTTCAGCAAAAATCTGACTTTTGGCAATTCAAAATGGTGCCAAAAGCTTGAAAATGCTCTCCTGAAAGGTTTGGCACTCAAAACAGGAGGCTTTTTATGATAGGACAAGAAATCAGCCCTCAAAAACGTAACCAGCATAAAATATTTTTTAGCAAAAATATGACTTCTGGCAAATCACTCAAAAATGGTGCCAACTGGTTGCAAATGCTCCCCTGAAAGGTTTGGCACTCGAAACAGAAGGCTTTTTATCACAGGACAAGAAATCAGCCCTCAAAAACTTAACCGGCAGAAAATATTTTTTTGAAAAAATCCCTAAGCCCCGGGGTCACAATTTCAGCAAAAATCCGACTTTTGGCAATTCACTCCAAAATGGTTCCAAAAGCTTGAAAATGCTCCCCTGAAAGGTTTGGCAATCGAAATAGAAGGCTTTTTATCACAGGACAAGAAATCAGTCCTCAAAAACTTAACCGGCAGAAAATATTTTTTTGAAAAAATCCCTAAGCCCCGGGGTCACAATTTCAGCAAAAATCTGACTTTTGGCAATTCACTCAAAAATGGTGCCAACTGGTTGCAAATGCTCCCCTGAAAGCTTTGGCGATGGAAACAGAAGGCTTTTTATCACAGGACAAGAAATCAGCCCTCAAAACCTTAACCGGCAGAAAATATTTTTTTGAAAAAATCCCTAAGCCCCGGGGTCACAATTTCAGCAAAAATCTGACTTTTGGCAATTCACTCCAAAATGGTGCCAAAAGCTTGAAAATGCTCTCCTGAAAGGTTTGGCACTCGAAACAGAAGCCTTTTTATCAGAGGACAAAAAATCAGCCCTCAAAACCTTAACCGGCAGAAAATATTTTTTTGAAAAAATCCCTAAGCCCCGGGGTCACAATTTCAGCAAAAATCTGACTTTCAGCAATTCACTCCAAAATGGTGCCAACTGGTTGCAAATGCTCTCCTGAAAGGTTTGGCACTCGAAACAGAAGGCTTTTTATCACAGGACAAGAAATCAGCCCTCAAAAACTTAACCGGCAGAAAATATTTTTTTGAAAAAATCCCTAAGCCCCGGGGTCACAATTTCAGCAAAAATCTGACTTTTGGCAATTTACTCAAAAATGGTGCCAGCTGGTTGCAAATGCTCCCCTGAAAGCTTTGGCGATGGAAACAGAAGGCTTTTTATCACAGGACAAGAAATCAGCCCTCAAAACCTTAACCGGCAGAAAATATTTTTTTGAAAAAATCCCTAAGCCCCGGGGTCACAATTTCAGCAAAAATCTGACTTTTGGCAATTCACTCCAAAATGGTGCCAAAAGCTTGAAAATGCTCTCCTGAAAGGTTTGGCACTCGAAACAGAAGCCTTTTTATCACAGGACAAGAAATCAGCCCTCAAAAACTTAACCGGCAGAAAATATTTTTTTGAAAAAATCCCTAAGCCCCGGGGTCACAATTTCAGCAAAAATCTGACTTTTGGCAATACACTCCAAAATGGTGCCAAAAGCTTGAAAATGGTCTCCTGAAAGGTTTGGCAATCGAAATAGAAGGCTTTTTATCACAGGACAAGAAATCAGTCCTCAAAAACTTAACCGGCAGAAAATATTTTTTTGAAAAAATCCCTAAGCCTCGGGGTCACAATTTCAGCAAATATCTGACTTTTAGCAATTCACTCCAAAATGGTGCCAGAAGCTTGAAAATGCTCTCCTGAAAGGTTTGGCACTCAAAACAGGAGGCTTTTTATCACAGGACAAATAATCAGCCCTCAAAAACTTAACTGGCAGAAAATATTTTTTTGAAAAAATCCCTAAGCCCCGGGGTCACAATTTCAGCAAAAATCTTACTTTTGGCAATTCACTCCAAAATGGTGCCAACTGGTTGCAAATGCTCCCCTGAAAGCTTTGGCGATGGAAACAGAAGGCTTTTTATCACAGGACAAGAAATCAGCCCTCAAAACCTTAACCGGCAGAAAATATTTTTTTGAAAAAATCCCTAAGCCCCGGGGTCACAATTTCAGCAAAAATCTGACTTTTGGCAATTCACTCCAAAATGGTGCCAAAAGCTTGAAAATGCTCTCCTGAAAGGTTTGGCACTCGAAACAGAAGCCTTTTTATCACAGGACAAGAAATCAGCCCTCAAAACCTTAACCGGCAGAAAATATTTTTTTGAAAAAATCCCTAAGCCCCGGGGTCACAATTTCAGCAAAAATCTGACTTTTGGCAATTCACTCAAAAATGGTGCCAACTGGTTGCAAATGCTCCCCTGAAAGCTTTGGCGATGGAAACAGAAGGCTTTTTAGCACAGGACAAGAAATCAGCCCTCCAAACCTTAATCGGCAGAAAATATTTTTTTGAAAAAATCCCTAAGCCCCGGGGTCACAATTTCAGCAAAAATCTGACTTTTGGCAATTCACTCCAAAATGGTGCCAAAAGCTTGAAAATGCTCTCCTGAAAGGTTTGGCACTCGAAACAGAAGCCTTTTTATCACAGGACAAGAAATCAGCCCTCAAAAACTTAACCGGCAGAAAATATTTTTTTGAAAAAATCCCTAAGCCCCGGGGTCACAATTTCAGCAAAAATCTGACTTTTGGCAATACACTCCAAAATGGTGCCAAAAGCTTGAAAATGGTCTCCTGAAAGGTTTGGCAATCGAAATAGAAGGCTTTTTATCACAGGACAAGAAATCAGTCCTCAAAAACTTAACCGGCAGAAAATATTTTTTTGAAAAAATCCCTAAGCCCCGGGGTCACAATTTCTGCAAAAATCTGACTTTCAGCAATTCACTCCAAAATGGTGCCAAAAGCTTGAAAATGCTCTCCTGAAAGGTTTGGCACTCGAAACAGAAGCCTTTTTATCACAGGACAAGAAATCAGCCCTCAAAAACTTAACCGGCAGAAAATATTTTTTTGAAAAAATCCCTAAGCCCCGGGGTCACAATTTCAGCAAAAATCTGACTTTTGGCAATACACTCCAAAATGGTGCCAAAAGCTTGAAAATGGTCTCCTGAAAGGTTTGGCAATCGAAATAGAAGGCTTTTTATCACAGGACAAGAAATCAGTCCTCAAAAACTTAACCGGCAGAAAATATTTTTTTGAAAAAATCCCTAAGCCCCGGGGTCACAATTTCTGCAAAAATCTGACTTTCAGCAATTCACTCCAAAATGGTGCCAAAAGCTTGAAAATGCTCTCCTGAAAGGTTTGGCACTCGAAACAGAAGCCTTTTTATCACAGGACAAGAAATCAGCCCTCAAAAACTTAACCGGCAGAAAATATTTTTTTGAAAAAATCCCTAAGCCCCGGGGTCACAATTTCAGCAAAAATCTGACTTTTGGCAATACACTCCAAAATGGTGCCAAAAGCTTGAAAATGGTCTCCTGAAAGGTTTGGCAATCGAAATAGAAGGCTTTTTATCACAGGACAAGAAATCAGTCCTCAAAAACTTAACCGGCAGAAAATATTTTTTTGAAAAAATCCCTAAGCCCCGGGGTCACAATTTCTGCAAAAATCTGACTTTCAGCAATTCACTCCAAAATGGTGCCAAAAGCTTGAAAATGCTCTCCTGAAAGGTTTGGCACTCGAAACAGAAGCCTTTTTATCACAGGACAAGAAATCAGCCCTCAAAACCTTAACCGGCAGAAAATATTTTTTTGAAAAATTCCCTAAGGCCCGGGGTCACAATTTCAGCAAAAATCTGACTTTTGGCAATACACTCCAAAATGGTGCCAAAAGCTTGAAAATGGTCTCCTGAAAGGTTTGGCAATCGAAACAGAAGGCTTTTTATCACAGGACAAGAAATCAGTCCTCAAAAACTTAACCGGCAGAAAATATTTTTTTGAAAAAATCCCTAAGCCCCGGGGTAACAATTTCAGCAAAAATCTGACTTTTGGCAATTCACTCAAAAATGGTGCCAATTGGTTGCAAATGCTCCCCTGAAAGCTTTGGTGATGGAAACAGAAGGCTTTTTATCACAGGACAAGAAATCAGCCCTCAAAACCTTAACCGGCAGAAAATATTTTTTTGAAAAAATCCCTAAGCCCCGGGGTCACAATTTCAGCAAAAATCTGACTTTCGGCAATTCACTCCAAAATGGTGCCAGAAGCTTGAAAATGCTCTCCTGAAAGGTTTGGCACTCGAAACAGAAGGCTTTTTATCACAGGACAAGAAATCAGCCCTCAAAAACTTAACCGGCAGAAAATATTTTTTTGAAAAAATCCCTAAGCCCCGGGGTCACAATTTCAGCAAAAATCTGACTTTTGGCAATACACTCCAAAATGGTGCCAAAAGCTTGAAAATGGTCTCCTGAAAGGTTTGGCAATCGAAATAGAAGGCTTTTTATCACAGGACAAGAAATCAGTCCTCAAAAACTTAACCGGCAGAAAATATTTTTTTGAAAAAATCCCTAAGCTCCGGGGTAACAATTTCAGCAAAAATCTGACTTTTGGCAATTCACTCAAAAATGGTGCCAACTGGTTGCAAATGCTCCCCTGAAAGCTTTGGTGATGGAAACAGAAGGCTTTTTATCACAGGACAAGAAATCAGCCCTCAAAACCTTAACCGGCAGAAAATATTTTTTTGAAAAAATCCCTAAGCCCCGGGGTCACAATTTCAGCAAAAATCTGATTTCTGGCAATTCACTCCAAAATGGTGCCAAAAGCTTGAAAATGCTCTCCTGAAAGGTTGGGCGATGGAAAAAGAAGGCTTTTTATCACAGGACAAGAAATCAGCCCTCAAAACCTTAACCGGCAGAAAATATTTTTTTGAAAAAATCCCTAAACCCCGAGGTCACAATTTCAGCAAAAATCTGACTTTCGGCAATTCACTCCAAAATGGTGCCAGAAGCTTGAAAATGCTCTCCTGAAAGGTTTGGCACTCGAAACAGAAGGCTTTTTATCACAGGACAAGAAATCAGCCCTCAAAAACTTAACCGGCAGAAAATATTTTTTTGAAAAAATCCCTAAGCCCCGGGGTCACAATTTCAGCAAAAATCTGACTTTTGGCAATTCAAAATGGTGCCAAAAGCTTGAAAATGCTCTCCTGAAAGGTTTGGCACTCAAAACAGGAGGCTTTTTATGATAGGACAAGAAATCAGCCCTCAAAAACGTAACCAGCAGAAAATATTTTTTAGCAAAAATATGACTTCTGGCAAATCACTCAAAAATGGTGCCAACTGGTTGCAAATGCTCCCCTGAAAGGTTTGGCACTCGAAACAGAAGGCTTTTTATCACAGGACAAGAAATCAGCCCTCAAAAACTTAACCGGCAGAAAATATTTTTTTGAAAAAATCCCTAAGCCCCGGGGTCACAATTTCAGCAAAAATCTGCTTTCTGGCAATTCACTCCAAAATGGTGCCAAAAGCTTGAAAATGCTCTCCTGAAAGGTTGGGCGATGGAAAAAGAAGGCTTTTTATCACAGGACAAGAAATCAGCCCTCAAAACCTTAACCGGCAGAAAATATTTTTTTGAAAAAATCCCTAAACCCCGAGGTCACAATTTCAGCAAAAATCTGACTTTCGGCAATTCACTCCAAAATGGTGCCAGAAGCTTGAAAATGCTCTCCTGAAAGGTTTGGCACTCGAAACAGAAGGCTTTTTATCACAGGACAAGAAATCAGCCCTCAAAAACTTAACCGGCAGAAAATATTTTTTTGAAAAAATCCCTAAGCCCCGGGGTCACAATTTCAGCCAAAATCTGATCTTTGGCAATTCACTCCAAAATGGTGCCAAAAGCTTGAAAATGCTCTCCTGAAAGGTTGGGCGATGGAAAAAGAAGGCTTTTTATCACAGGACAAGAAATCAGCACTCGAAATTCTTAACCGGCAGAAAATATTTTTTTGAAAAAATCCCTAAGCCCCGGGGTCACAACTTCAGCAAAAATCTGACTTTTGGCAATTCACTCCAAAATGGTGCCAAAAGCTTGAAAATGTTCTCCTGAAAGTTTTGGCAATCGAAACAGAAGGCTTTTTATCACAAGACAAGAAATCAGCCCTCAAAAACTTAACCGGCAGAAAATATTTTTTTGAAAAAATCCCTAAGCCCCGGGGTCACAATTTCAGCAAAAATCTGACTTTTGGCAATTCACTCCAAAATGGTGCCAAAAGCTTGAAAATGCTCTCCTGAAAGGTTTGGCACTCAAAACAGGAGGCTTTTTATGATAGGACAAGAAATCAGCCCTCAAAAACTTAACCAGCGGAAAATATTTTTTAGCAAAAATCTGACTTCTGGCAATTCACTCAAAAATGGTGCCAACTGGTTGCAAATGCTCCCCTGAAAGGTTTGGCACTCGAAACAGAAGGCTTTTTATCACAGGACAAGAAATCAGCCCTCAAAAACTTAACCGGTAGAAAATATTTTTTTGAAAAAATCCCTAAGCTCCGGGGTAACAATTTCAGCAAAAATCTGACTTTTGGCAATTCACTCAAAAATGGTGCCAACTGGTTGCAAATGCTCCCCTGAAAGCTTTGGTGATGGAAACAGAAGGCTTTTTATCACAGGACAAGAAATCAGCCCTCAAAACCTTAACCGGCAGAAAATATTTTTTTGAAAAAATCCCTAAGCCCCGGGGTCACAATTTCAGCAAAAATCTGATTTCTGGCAATTCACTCCAAAATGGTGCCAAAAGCTTGAAAATGCTCTCCTGAAAGGTTGGGCGATGGAAAAAGAAGGCTTTTTATCACAGGACAAGAAATCAGCCCTCAAAACCTTAACCGGCAGAAAATATTTTTTTGAAAAAATCCCTAAACCCCGAGGTCACAATTTCAGCAAAAATCTGACTTTCGGCAATTCACTCCAAAATGGTGCCAGAAGCTTGAAAATGCTCTCCTGAAAGGTTTGGCACTCGAAACAGAAGGCTTTTTATCACAGGACAAGAAATCAGCCCTCAAAAACTTAACCGGCAGAAAATATTTTTTTGAAAAAATCCCTAAGCCCCGGGGTCACAATTTCAGCAAAAATCTGACTTTTGGCAATTCAAAATGGTGCCAAAAGCTTGAAAATGCTCTCCTGAAAGGTTTGGCACTCAAAACAGGAGGCTTTTTATGATAGGACAAGAAATCAGCCCTCAAAAACGTAACCAGCAGAAAATATTTTTTAGCAAAAATATGACTTCTGGCAAATCACTCAAAAATGGTGCCAACTGGTTGCAAATGCTCCCCTGAAAGGTTTGGCACTCGAAACAGAAGGCTTTTTATCACAGGACAAGAAATCAGCCCTCAAAAACTTAACCGGCAGAAAATATTTTTTTGAAAAAATCCCTAAGCCCCGGGGTCACAATTTCAGCAAAAATCTGCTTTCTGGCAATTCACTCCAAAATGGTGCCAAAAGCTTGAAAATGCTCTCCTGAAAGGTTGGGCGATGGAAAAAGAAGGCTTTTTATCACAGGACAAGAAATCAGCCCTCAAAACCTTAACCGGCAGAAAATATTTTTTTGAAAAAATCCCTAAACCCCGAGGTCACAATTTCAGCAAAAATCTGACTTTCGGCAATTCACTCCAAAATGGTGCCAGAAGCTTGAAAATGCTCTCCTGAAAGGTTTGGCACTCGAAACAGAAGGCTTTTTATCACAGGACAAGAAATCAGCCCTCAAAAACTTAACCGGCAGAAAATATTTTTTTGAAAAAATCCCTAAGCCCCGGGGTCACAATTTCAGCCAAAATCTGATCTTTGGCAATTCACTCCAAAATGGTGCCAAAAGCTTGAAAATGCTCTCCTGAAAGGTTGGGCGATGGAAAAAGAAGGCTTTTTATCACAGGACAAGAAATCAGCACTCGAAATTCTTAACCGGCAGAAAATATTTTTTTGAAAAAATCCCTAAGCCCCGGGGTCACAACTTCAGCAAAAATCTGACTTTTGGCAATTCACTCCAAAATGGTGCCAAAAGCTTGAAAATGTTCTCCTGAAAGTTTTGGCAATCGAAACAGAAGGCTTTTTATCACAAGACAAGAAATCAGCCCTCAAAAACTTAACCGGCAGAAAATATTTTTTTGAAAAAATCCCTAAGCCCCGGGGTCACAATTTCAGCAAAAATCTGACTTTTGGCAATTCACTCCAAAATGGTGCCAAAAGCTTGAAAATGCTCTCCTGAAAGGTTTGGCACTCAAAACAGGAGGCTTTTTATGATAGGACAAGAAATCAGCCCTCAAAAACTTAACCAGCGGAAAATATTTTTTAGCAAAAATCTGACTTCTGGCAATTCACTCAAAAATGGTGCCAACTGGTTGCAAATGCTCCCCTGAAAGGTTTGGCACTCGAAACAGAAGGCTTTTTATCACAGGACAAGAAATCAGCCCTCAAAAACTTAACCGGTAGAAAATATTTTTTTGAAAAAATCCCTAAGACCCGGGGTCACAATTTCAGCAAAAATCCGACTTGGCAATTCACTCCAAAATGGTGCCAAAAGCTTGAAAATGCTCCCGTGAAAGGTTTGGCAATGGAAACAGAAGGCTTTTTATCACACGACAAGAAATCAGCCCTCAAAAACTTAACCGGCAGAAAATATTTTTTTGAAAAAATCCCTAAGCCCCGGGGTCACAATTTCAGCAAAAATCTGACTTTTGGCAATTCACTCAAAAATGGTGCCAAAAGCTTGAAAATGCTCTCCTGAAAGGTTTGGCACTCAAAACAGGAGGCTTTTTATGATAGGACAAGAAATCAGCCCTCAAAAACGTAACCAGTAGAAAATATTTTTTAGCAAAAATCTGACTTCTTGCAATTCACTCAAAAATGGTGCCAACTGGTTGCAAATGCTCCCCTGAAAGGTTTGGCACTCGAAACAGAAGGCTTTTTATCACAGGACAAGAAATCAGCCCTCAAAAACTTAACCGGCAGAAAATATTTTTTTGAAAAAATCCCTAAGCCCCGGGGTCGAAATTTCAGCAAAAATTTGACTTTTGGCAATTCACTCAAAAATGGTGCCAAAACCTTGAAAATGCTCTCCTCAAAGGTTTGGCACTCGAAACAGAAGGCTTTTTATCACAGGACAAGAAATCAGCCCTCAAAAACTTAACCGGCAGAAAATATTTTTTTGAAGAAATCCCTAAGCCCCGGGGTCACAATTTCAGCAAAAATCTGACTTTTGGCAATTCACTCCAAAATGGTGCCAAAAACATGAAAATGCTCTCCTGAAAGGTTTGGCACTCGAAACAGAAGCCTTTTTATCACAGGACAAGAAATCAGGCCTCAAAAACTTAACCGGCAGAAAATATTTTTTTGAAAAAATCCCTAAGCCCCGGGGTCACAACTTCAGCAAAAATCTGACTTTTGGCAATTCACTCCAAAATGGTGCCAAAAGCTTGAAAATGTTCTCCTGAAAGTTTTGGCAATCGAAATAGAAGGCTTTTTATCACAGGACAAGAAATCAGCCCTCAAAAACTTAACCGGCAGAAAATATTTTTTTGAAAAAATCCCTAAGCCCCGGTCACAATTTCAGCAAAAATCTGACTTTTGCAATTCACTCCAAAATGGTGCCAAAAGCTTGAAAATGCTCTCCTGAAAGGTTTGGCACTCAAAACAGGAGGCTTTTTATCACAGGACAAGAAATCAGCCCTCAAAAACTTAACCAGCGGAAAATATTTTTTAGCCAAAATCTGACTTTTGGCAAATCACTCAAAAATGCTGCCAACTGGTTGCAAATGCTCCCCTGAAAGGTTTGGCACTCGAAGCAGAAGGCTTTTTATCACAGGACAAGAAATCAGCCCTCAAAAACTTAACCGGCAGAAAATATTTTTTTGAAAAAATCCCTAAGCCCCGGGGTCACAATTTCAGCCAAAATCTGATCTTTGGCAATTCACTCCAAAATGGTGCCAAAAGCTTGAAAATGCTCCCCTGAAAGGTTTGGCGATGGAAACAGAAGGCTTTTTATCAAACGACAAGAAATCAGCCCTCAAAAACTTAACCGGCAGAAAATATTTTTTTGAAAAAATCCCTAAGCCCCGGGGTCACAATTTCAGCAAAAATCTGACTTCTGGCAATTCATTCAAAAATGGTGCCAAAAGCTTGAAAATGCTCTCCTGAAAGCTTTGGCGATGGAAACAGAATGCTTTTTATCACAGGACAAGAAATCAGCCCTCAAAAACTTAACCGGCAGAAAATATTTTTTTGAAGAAATCCCTAAGCCCCGGGGTCACAATTTCAGCAAAAATCTGACTTTTGGCAATTCACTCCAAAATGGTGCCAAAAACATGAAAATGCTCTCCTGAAAGGTTTGGCACTCGAAACAGAAGCCTTTTTATCACAGGACAAGAAAACAGCCCTCAAAAACTTAACCGGCAGAAAATATTTTTTTGAAAAAATCCCTAAGCCCCGGGGTCACAACTTCAGCAAAAATCTGACTTTTGGCAATTCACTCCAAAATGGTGCCAAAAGCTTGAAAATGTTCTCCTGAAAGTTTTGGCAATCGAAATAGAAGGCTTTTTATCACAGGACAAGAAATCAGCCCTCAAAAACTTAACCGGCAGAAAATATTTTTTTGAAAAAATCCCTAAGCCCCGGTCACAATTTCAGCAAAAATCTGACTTTTGCAATTCACTCCAAAATGGTGCCAAAAGCTTGAAAATGCTCTCCTGAAAGGTTTGGCACTCAAAACAGGAGGCTTTTTATGATAGGACAAGAAATCAGCCCTCCAAAACCTAACCAGCAGAAAATATTTTTTAGCCAAAATCTGACTTTTGGCAAATCACTCAAAAATGCTGCCAACTGGTTGCAAATGCTCCCCTGAAAGGTTTGGCACTCGAAGCAGAAGGCTTTTTATCACAGGACAAGAAATCAGCCCTCAAAAACTTAACCGGCAGAAAATATTTTTTTGAAAAAATCCCTAAGCCCCGGGGTCACAATTTCAGCCAAAATCTGATCTTTGGCAATTCACTCCAAAATGGTGCCAAAAGCTTGAAAATGCTCCCCTGAAAGGTTTGGCGATGGAAACAGAAGGCTTTTTATCAAACGACAAGAAATCAGCCCTCAAAAACTTAACCGGCAGAAAATATTTTTTTGAAAAAATCCCTAAGCCCCGGGGTCACAACTTCAGCAAAAATCTGACTTTTGGCAATTCACTCCAAAATGGTGCCAAAAGCTTGAAAATGCTCTCCTAAAAGGTTGGGCGATGGAAAAAAAAGCTTTTTATCACAGGACAAGAAATCAGCCCTCAAAAACTTAACCGGCAGAAAATATTTTTTTGAAAAAATCCCTAAGCCCCGGGGTCACAATTTCAGCAAAAATCTGACTTTTGGCAATTCACTCCAAAATGGTGCCAAAAGCTTGAAAATGCTCTCCTGAAAGGTTTGGCACTCAAAACAGGAGGCTTTTTATGATAGGACAAGAAATCAGCCCTCAAAAACTTAACCAGCAGAAAATATTTTTTAGCAAAAATCTGACTTCTGGCAATTCACTCAAAAATGGTGCCAACTGGTTGCAAATGCTCCCCTGAAAGGTTTGGCACTCGAAACAGAAGGCTTTTTATCACAGGACAAGAAATCAGCCCTCAAAAACTTAACCGGCAGAAAATATTTTTTTGAAAAAATCCCTAAGCCCCGGGGTCGAAATTTCAGCAAAAATTTGACTTTTGGCAATTCACTCAAAAAATGGTGCCAAAACCTTGAAAATGCTCTCCTGAAAGGTTTGGCACTCGAAACAGAAGGCTTTTTATCACAGGACAAGAAATCAGCCCTCAAAAACTTAACCGGCAGAAAATATTTTTTTGAAGAAATCCCTAAGCCCCGGGGTCACAATTTCAGCAAAAATCTGACTTTTGGCAATTCACTCCAAAATGGTGCCAAAAGCTTGAAAATGCTCTCCTGAAAGGTTTGGCACTCAAAACAGGAGGCTTTTTATGATAGGACACGAAATCAGCCCTCAAAAACTTAACCAGCAGAAAATATTTCTTAGCAAAAATCTGACTTCTGGCAATTCACTCAAAAATGGTGCCAACTGGTTGCAAATGCTCCCCTGAAAGTTTTGGCACTCGAAACAGAAGGCTTTTTATCACAGGACAAGAAATCAGCCCTCAAAAACTTAACCGGCAGAAAATATTTTTTTGAAAAAATCCCTAAGCCCCGGGGTCACAATTTCAGCAAAAATCCGACTTTTGACAATTCACTCCAAAATGGTGCCAAAAGCTTGAAAATCCTCCCCAGAAAGTTTTGGCGATGGAAACAGAAGGCTTTTTATCACAGGACAAGAAATCAGCCCTCAAAAACTTAACCGGCAGAAAATATTTTTTTGAAAAAATCCCTAAGCCCCGGGGTCACAACTTCAGCAAAAATCTGACTTTTGGCAATTCACTCCAAAATGGTGCCAAAAGCTTGAAAATGTTCTCCTGAAAGTTTTGGCAATCGAAACAGAAGGCTTTTTATCACAAGACAAGAAATCAGCCCTCAAAAACTTAACCGGCAGAAAATATTTTTTTGAAAAAATCCCTAAGCCCCGGGGTCACAATTTCAGCAAAAATCTGACTTTTGGCAATTCACTCCAAAATGGTGCCAAAAGCTTGAAAATGCTCTCCTGAAAGGTTTGGCACTCAAAACAGGAGGCTTTTTATGATAGGACAAGAAATCAGCCCTCAAAAACTTAACCAGCAGAAAATATTTTTTAGCAAAAATCCGACTTTTGGCAATTCACTCCAAAATGGTGCCAAAAGCTTGAAAATGCTCTCCTGAAAGGTTTGGCACTCAAAACAGGAGGCTTTTTATGATAGGACAAGAAATCAGCCCTCAAAAACTTAACCAGCAGAAAATATTTTTTAGCAAAAATCTGACTTTTGGCAATTCACTCAAAAATGGTGCCAAAACCTTGAAAATGGTCTCCTGAAAGGTTTGGCGATGGAAACAGAAGGCTTTTTATCACAGGACAAGAAATCAGCCCTCAAAAACTTAACCGGCAGAAAATATTTTTTTGAAGAAATCCCTAAGCCCCGGGGTCACAATTTCAGCAAAAATCTGACTTTTGGCAATTCACTCCAAAATGGTGCCAAAAACTTGAAAATGCTCTCCTGAAAGGTTTGGCACTCGAAACAGAAGCCTTTTTATCACAGGACAAGAAATCAGCCCTCAAAAACTTAACCGGCAGAAAATATTTTTTTGAAAAAATCCCTAAGCCCCGGGGTCACAATTTCAGCAAAAATCCGACTTTTGACAATTCACTCCAAAATGGTGCCAAAAGCTTGAAAATCCTCCCCAGAAAGTTTTGGCGATGGAAACAGAAGGCTTTTTATCACAGGACAAGAAATCAGCCCTCAAAAACTTAACCGGCAGAAAATATTTTTTTGAAAAAATCCCTAAGCCCCGGGGTCACAACTTCAGCAAAAATCTGACTTTTGGCAATTCACTCCAAAATGGTGCTAAAAGCTTGAAAATGTTCTCCTGAAAGTTTTGGCAATCGAAACAGAAGGCTTTTTATCACAAGACAAGAAATCAGCCCTCAAAAACTTAACCAGCAGAAAATATTTTTTAGCAAAAATCTGACTTTTGGCAATTCACTCCAAAATGGTGCCAAAAGCTTGAAAATGCTCTCCTGAAAGGTTTGGCACTCAAAACAGGAGGCTTTTTATGATAGGACAAGAAATCAGCCCTCAAAAACTTAACCAGCAGAAAATATTTTTTAGCAAAAATCTGACTTTTGGCAATTCACTCAAAAATGGTGCCAAAACCTTGAAAATGCTCTCCTGAAAGGTTTGGCACTCGAAACAGAAGCCTTTTTATCACAGGACAAGAAATCAGCCCTCAAAAACTTAACCGGCAGAAAATATTTTTTTGAAAAAATCCCTAAGCCCCGGGGTCACAACTTCAGCAAAAATCTGACTTTTGGCAATTCACTCCAAAATGGTGCCAAAAGCTTGAAAATGTTCTCCTGAAAGTTTTGGCAATCGAAATAGAAGGCTTTTTATCACAGGACAAGAAATCAGCCCTCAAAAACTTAACCGGCAGAAAATATTTTTTTGAAAAAATCCCTAAGCCCCGGGGTCACAATTTCACCAAAAATCTGACTTTTGGCAATTCACTCCAAAATGGTGCCAAAAGCTTGAAAATGCTCTCCTGAAAGGTTTGGCACTCGAAACAGAAGCCTTTTTATCACAGGACAAGAAATCAGCCCTTAAAAACTTAACCGGCAGAAAATATTTTTTTGAAAAAATCCCTAAGCCCCGGGGTCACAATTTCACCAAAAATCTGACTTTTGGCAATTAACTCCAAAATGGTGCCAAAAGCTTGAATATGCTCTCCTGAAAGGTTGGGCGATGGAAAAAGAAGGCTTTTTATCACAGGACAAGAAATCAGCCCTCAAAACCTTAACCGGCAGAAAATATTTTTTTGAAAAATCCCTAAACCCCGAGGTCACAATTTCAGAAAAAATCTGACTTTCGGCAATTCACTCCAAAATGGTGCCAGAAGCTTGAAAATGCTCTCCTGAAAGGTTTGGCACTCGAAACAGAAGGCTTTTTATCACAGGACAAGAAATCAGCCCTCAAAAACTTAACCGGCAGAAAATATTTTTGAAAAAATCCCTTAGCCCCGGGGTCACAATTTCAGCAAAAATCTGACTTTCGGCTATTCACTCCAAAATGGTGACAGAAGCTTGAAAATGCTCTCCTGAAAGGTTTGGCACTCAAAACAGGAGGCTTTTATGATAGGACAAGAAATCAGCCCTCAAAAACTTAACCAGCAGAAAATATTTTTTAGCAAAAATCTGACTTTTGGCAATTCACTCAAAATGGTGCCAAAACCTTGAAAATGCTCTCCTGAAAGGTTTGGCACTCGAAACAGAAGCCTTTTATCACAGGACAAGAAATCAGCCCTCAAAAAACTTAACCGGCAGAAAATATTTTTTTTGAAAAAATCCCTAAGCCCCGGGGTCACAACTTCAGCAAAAATCTGACTTTTGGCAATTCACTCCAAAATGGTGCCAAAAGCTTGAAAATGTTCTCCTGAAAGTTTTGGCAATCGAAATAGAAGGCTTTTTATCACAGGACAAGAAATCAGCCCTCAAAACTTAACCGGCAGAAATATTTTTTTGAAAAAATCCCTAAGCCCCGGGGTCACAATTTCACCAAAAATCTGACTTTTGGCAATTCACTCCAAAATGGTGCCAAAAGCTTGAATATGCTCTCCTGAAAGGTTGGGCGATGGAAAAAGAAGGCTTTTTATCACAGGACAAGAAATCAGCCCTCAAAACCTTAACCGGCAGAAAATATTTTTTTGAAAAAATCCCTAAACCCCGAGGTCACAATTTCAGAAAAAATCTGACTTTCGGCAATTCACTCCAAAATGGTGCCAGAAGCTTGAAAATGCTCTCCTGAAAGGTTTGGCACTCGAAACAGAAGGCTTTTTATCACAGGACAAGAAATCAGCCCTCAAAAACTTAACCGGCAGAAAATATTTTTTTGAAAAAATCCCTAAGCCCCGGGGTCACAATTTCAGCAAAAATCTGACTTTCGGCCATTCACTCCAAAATGGTGACAGAAGCTTGAAAATGCTCTCCTGAAAGGTTTGGCTCTCAAAACAGGAGGCTTTTCATCACAGGACAAAAAATCAGCCCTCAAAAACTTAACCAGCAGAAAATATTTCTTAGCAAAAATCTGACTTTTTGCAATTCACTCAAAAATGCTGCCAACTGGTTGCAAATGCTCCCCTGAAAGGTTTGGCACTCGATGCAGAAGGCTTTTTATCACAGGACAAGAAATCAGCCCTCAAAAACTTAACCGGCAGAAAATGTTTTTTTTGAAAAAATCCCTAAGCCCCGAGGTCACAATTTCAGCCAAAATCTGATCTTTGGCAATTCACTCCAAAATGGTGCCAAAAGCTTGAAAATGCTCTCCTGAGAGGTTGGGCGATGGAAAAAGAAGGCTTTTTATCACAGGACAAGAAATCAGCCCTCAAAAACTTAACCGGCAGAAAATATTTCTTTGAAAAAATCCCTAAGCCCCGGGGTCACAATTTCAGCAAAAATCTGACTTTTGGCAATTCACTCCAAAATGGTCCCAAAAGCTTGAAAATGCTCTCCTGAAAGGTTTGGCTCTCAAAACAGGAGGCTTTTCATCACAGTACAAAAAATCAGCCCTCAAAAACTTAACCAGCAGAAAATATTATTTAGCAAGAATCTGACTTTTGGCAATTCACTCCAAAATGGTGCCAAAAGCTTGAAAATGCTCTCCTGAAAGGTTTGGCACTCAAAACAGGAGGCTTTTTATGATAGGACAAGAAATCAGCCCTCAAAAACTTAACCAGCAGAAAATATTTTTTAGCAAAAATCTGACTTTTGGCAATTCACTCCAAAATGGTGCCAAAAGCTTGAAAATGCTCTCCTGAAAGGTTTGGCACTCAAAACAGGAGGCTTTTTATGATAGGACAAGAAATCAGCCCTCAAAAACTTAACCAGCAGAAAATATTTTTTAGCAAAAATCTGACTTTTGGCAATTCACTCCAAAATGGTGCCAAAAGCTTGAAAATGCTCTCCTGAAAGGTTTGGCACTCAAAACAGGAGGCTTTTTATGATAGGACAAGAAATCAGCCCTCAAAAACTTAACCAGCAGAAAATATTTTTTAGCAAAAATCTGACTTCTGGCAATTCACTCAAAAATGGTGCCAACTGGTTGCAAATGCTCCCCTGAAAGGTTTGGCACTCGATGCAGAAGGCTTTTTATCACAGGACAAGAAATCAGCCCTCAAAAACTTAACCAGCAGAAAATATTTTTTTGAAAAAATCCCTAAGCCCCGGGGTCGAAATTTCAGCAAAAATTTGACTTTTGGCAATTCACTCAAAAATGGTGCCAAAACCTTGAAAATGGTCTCCTGAAAGGTTTGGCGATGGAAACAGAAGGCTTTTTATCACAGGACAAGAAATCAGCCCTCAAAAACTTAACCGGCAGAAAATATTTTTTTGAAGAAATCCCTAAGCCCCGGGGTCACAATTTCAGCAAAAATCTGACTTTTGGCAATTCACTCAAAAATGGTGCCAAAAACTTGAAAATGCTCTCCTGAAAGGTTTGGCACTCGAAACAGAAGCCTTTTTATCACAGGACAAGAAATCAGCCCTCAAAAACTTAACCGGCAGAAAATATTTTTTTGAAAAAATCCCTAAGCCCCGGGGTCACAACTTCAGCAAAAATCTGACTTTTGGCAATTCACTCCAAAATGGTGCCAAAAGCTTGAAAATGCTCCCCTGAAAGGTTTGGAGATGGAAACAGAAGGCTTTTTATCACAGGACAAGAAATCAGCCCTCAAAAACTTAACCGGCAGAAAATATTTTTTTGAAAAAATCCCTAAGCCCCGGGGTCACAATTTCAGCAAAAATCTGACTTTCGGCCATTCACTCCAAAATGGTGACAGAAGCTTGAAAATGCTCTCCTGAAAGGTTTGGCTCTCAAAACAGGAGGCTTTTCATCACAGGACAAAAAATCAGCCCTCAAAAACTTAACCAGCAGAAAATATTTCTTAGCAAAAATCTGACTTTTTGCAATTCACTCAAAAATGCTGCCAACTGGTTGCAAATGCTCCCCTGAAAGGTTTGGCACTCGATGCAGAAGGCTTTTTATCACAGGACAAGAAATCAGCCCTCAAAAACTTAACCGGCAGAAAATGTTTTTTTTGAAAAAATCCCTAAGCCCCGGGGTCACAATTTCAGCCAAAATCTGATCTTTGGCAATTCACTCCAAAATGGTGCCAAAAGCTTGAAAATGCTCTCCTGAGAGGTTGGGCGATGGAAAAAGAAGGCTTTTTATCACAGGACAAGAAATCAGCCCTCAAAAACTTAACCGGCAGAAAATATTTCTTTGAAAAAATCCCTAAGCCCCGGGGTCACAATTTCAGCAAAAATCTGACTTTTGGCAATTCACTCCAAAATGGTCCCAAAAGCTTGAAAATGCTCTCCTGAAAGGTTTGGCTCTCAAAACAGGAGGCTTTTCATCACAGTACAAAAAATCAGCCCTCAAAAACTTAACCAGCAGAAAATATTATTTAGCAAAAATCTGACTTTTGGCAATTCACTCCAAAATGGTGCCAAAAGCTTGAAAATGCTCTCCTGAAAGGTTTGGCACTCAAAACAGGAGGCTTTTTATGATAGGACAAGAAATCAGCCCTCAAAAACTTAACCAGCAGAAAATATTTTTTAGCAAAAATCTGACTTTTGGCAATTCACTCCAAAATGGTGCCAAAAGCTTGAAAATGCTCTCCTGAAAGGTTTGGCACTCAAAACAGGAGGCTTTTTATGATAGGACAAGAAATCAGCCCTCAAAAACTTAACCAGCAGAAAATATTTTTTAGCAAAAATCTGACTTCTGGCAATTCACTCAAAAATGGTGCCAACTGGTTGCAAATGCTCCCCTGAAAGGTTTGGCACTCGATGCAGAAGGCTTTTTATCACAGGACAAGAAATCAGCCCTCAAAAACTTAACCAGCAGAAAATATTTTTTTGAAAAAATCCCTAAGCCCCGGGGTCGAAATTTCAGCAAAAATTTGACTTTTGGCAATTCACTCAAAAATGGTGCCAAAACCTTGAAAATGGTCTCCTGAAAGGTTTGGCGATGGAAACAGAAGGCTTTTTATCACAGGACAAGAAATCAGCCCTCAAAAACTTAACCGGCAGAAAATATTTTTTTGAAGAAATCCCTAAGCCCCGGGGTCACAATTTCAGCAAAAATCTGACTTTTGGCAATTCACTCCAAAATGGTGCCAAAAACTTGAAAATGCTCTCCTGAAAGGTTTGGCACTCGAAACAGAAGCCTTTTTATCACAGGACAAGAAATCAGCCCTCAAAAACTTAACCGGCAGAAAATATTTTTTTGAAAAAATCCCTAAGCCCCGGGGTCACAACTTCAGCAAAAATCTGACTTTTGGCAATTCACTCCAAAATGGTGCCAAAAGCTTGAAAATGCTCCCCTGAAAGGTTTGGAGATGGAAACAGAAGGCTTTTTATCACAGGACAAGAAATCAGCCCTCAAAAACTTAACCGGCAGAAAATATTTTTTTGAAAAAATCCCTAAGCCCCGGGGTCACAATTTCACCAAAAATCTGACTTTTGGCAATTCACTCCAAAATGGTGCCAAAAGCTTGAAAATGCTCTCCTGAAAGGTTTGGCACTCGAAACAGAAGCCTTTTTATCACAGGACAAGAAATCAGCCCTTAAAAACTTAACCGGCAGAAAATATTTTTTTGAAAAAATCCCTAAGCCCCGGGGTCACAATTTCACCAAAAATCTGACTTTTGGCAATTCACTCCAAAATGGTACCAAAAGCTTGAAAATGCTCTCCTGAAAGGTTGGGCGATGGAAAAAGAAGGCTTTTTATGATAGGACAAGAAATCAGCCCTCAAAAACTTAACCAGCAGAAAATATTTTTTAGCAAAAATCTGACTTCTGGCAATTCACTCAAAAATGGTGCCAACTGGTTGCAAATGCTCCCCTGAAAGGTTTGGCACTCGAAACAGAAGGCTTTTTATCACAGGACAAGAAATCAGCCCTCAAAAACTTAACCGGTAGAAAATATTTTTTTGAAAAAATCCCTAAGCCCCGGGGTCACAATTTCAGCAAAAATCCGACTTTTGGCAATTCACTCCAAAATGGTGCCAAAAGCTTGAAAATGCTCTCCTGAAAGGTTTGGCACTCAAAACAGGAGGCTTTTTATGATAGGACAAGAAATCAGCCCTCAAAAACTTAACCAGCAGAAAATATTTTTTAGCAAAAATCTGACTTCTGGCAATTCACTCAAAAATGGTGCCAACTGGTTGCAAATGCTCCCCTGAAAGGTTTGGCACTCGAAACAGAAGGCTTTTTATCACAGGACAAGAAATCAGCCCTCAAAAACTTAACCGGCAGAAATTATTTTTTTGAAAAAATCCCTAAGCCCCGGGGTCGAAATTTCAGCAAAAATTTGACTTTTGGCAATTCACTCCAAAATGGTACCAAAAGCTTGAAAATGCTCTCCTGAAAGGTTGGGCGATGGAAAAAGAAGGCTTTTTATCACAGGACAAGAAATCAGCCCTCAAAAACTTAACCGGCAGAAAATATTTTTTTGAAGAAATCCCTAAGCCCCGGGGTCACAATTTCACCAAAAATCTGACTTTTGGCAATTCACTCCAAAATGGTACCAAAAGCTTGAAAATGCTCTCCTGAAAGGTTGGGCGATGGAAAAAGAAGGCTTTTTATCACAGGACAAGAAATCAGCCCTCAAAACCTTAACCGGCAGAAAATATTTTTTTGAAAAAATCCCTAAGCCCCGAGGTCACAATTTCAGCAAAAATCTGACTTTCGGCAATTCACTCCAAAATGGTGCCAGAAGCTTGAAAATGCTCTCCTGAAAGGTTTGGCACTCGAAACAGAAGCCTTTTTATCACAGGACAAGAAATCAGCCCTCAAAAACTTAACCAGCAGAAAATATTTTTTAGCAAAAATCTGACTTTTTGCAATTCACTCAAAAATGCTGCCAACTGGTTGCAAATGCTCCCCTGAAAGGTTTGGCACTCGATGCAGAAGGCTTTTTATCACAGGACAAGAAATCAGCCCTCAAAAACTTAACCGGCAGAAAATGTTTTTTTTGAAAAAATTCCTAAGCCCCGGGGTCACAATTTCAGCCAAAATCTGACTTTTGGCAATTCACTCCAAAATGGTCCCAAAAGCGTGAAAATGCTCTCCTGAAAGGTTTGGCACTCAAAACAGGAGGCTTTTTATCACAGGACAAGAAATCAGCCCTCAAAACCTTAACCGGCAGAAAATATTTTTTTGAAAAAATCCCTAAGCCCCGGGGTCACAATTTCAGCAAAAATCTGACTTTTGGCAATTCACTCCAAAATGGTGCCAAAAGCTTGAAAATGCTCTCCTGAAAGGTTTGGCACTCAAAACAGGAGGCTTTTTATGATAGGACAAGAAATCAGCCCTCAAAAACTTAACCAGCAGAAAATATTTTTTAGCAAAAATCTGACTTTTGGCAAATCACTCAAAAATGCTGCCAACTGGTTGCAAATGCTCCCCTGAAAGGTTTGGCACTCGAAGCAGAAGGCTTTTTATCACAGGACAAGAAATCAGCCCTCAAAAACTTAACCGGCAGAAAATATTTTTTTGAAAAAATCCCTAAGCCCCGGGGTCACAATTTCAGCCAAAATCTGATCTTTGGCAATTCACTCCAAAATGGTGCCAAAAGCTTGAAAATGCTCCCCTGAAAGGTTTGGCGATGGAAACAGAAGGCTTTTTATCAAACGACAAGAAATCAGCCCTCAAAAACTTAACCGGCAGAAAATATTTTTTTGAAAAAATCCCTAAGCCCCGGGGTCACAATTTCAGCAAAAATCTGACTTCTGGCAATTCACTCAAAAATGGTGCCAACTGGTTGCAAATGCTCCCCTGAAAGGTTTGGCACTCGAAACAGAAGGCTTTTTATCACAGGACAAGAAATCAGCCCTCAAAAACTTAACCGGCAGAAAATATTTTTTTGAAGAAATCCCTAAGCCCCGGGGTCACAACTTCAGCAAAAATCTGACTTTTGGCAATTCACTCCAAAATGGTGCCAAAAACTTGAAAATGCTCTCCTGAAAGGTTGGGCGAGGGAAAAAGAAGGCTTTTTATCACAGGACAAGAAATCAGCCCTCAAAAACTTAACCGGCAGAAAATATTTTTTAGCAAAAATCTGACTTCTGGAAATTCACTCAAAAATGGTGCCAACTGGTTTGAAAAAATCCCTAAGCCCCGGGGTCACAATTTCAGCAAAAATCCGACTTTTGGCAATTCACTCCAAAATGGTGCCAAAAGCTTGAAAATGCTCCCCTGAAAGGTTTGGCGATGGAAACAGAAGGCTTTTTATCACAGGACAAGAAATCAGCCCTCAAAAACTTAACCAGCAGAAAATATTTTTTAGCAAAAATCTGACTTTTGGCAATTCACTCCAAAATGGTGCCAAAAGCTTGAAAATGCTCTCCTGAAAGGTTTGGCACTCAAAACAGGAGGCTTTTTATGATAGGACAAGAAATCAGCCCTCAAAAACTTAACCAGCAGAAAATATTTTTTAGCAAAAATCTGACTTCTGGCAATTCACTCAAAAATGGTGCCAACTGGTTGCAAATGCTCCCCTGAAAGGTTTGGCACTCGAAACAGAAGGCTTTTTATCACAGGACAAGAAATCAGCCCTCAAAAACTTAACCGGCAGAAAATATTTTTTTGAAAAAATCCCTAAGCCCCGGGGTCGAAATTTCAGCAAAAATTTGACTTTTGGCAATTCACTCAAAAATGGTGCCAAAACCTTGAAAATGCTCTCCTGAAAGGTTTGGCACTCGAAACAGAAGGCTTTTTATCACAGGACAAGAAATCAGCCCTCAAAAACTTAACCGGCAGAAAATATTTTTTTGAAGAAATCTGACTTTTTGCAATTCACTCAAAAATGCTGCCAACTGGTTGCAAATGCTCCCCTGAAAGGTTTGGCACTCGATGCAGAAGGCTTTTTATCACAGGACAAGAAATCAGCCCTCAAAAACTTAACCGGCAGAAAATGTTTTTTTTGAAAAAATCCCTAAGCCCCGGGGTCACAATTTCAGCCAAAATCTGACTTTTGGCAATTCACTCCAAAATGGTCCCAAAAGCTTGAAAATGCTCTCCTGAAAGGTTTGGCACTCAAAACAGGAGGCTTTTTATCACAGGACAAGAAATCAGCCCTCAAAAACTTAACCGGCAGAAAATATTTTTTTGAAAAAATCCCTAAGCCCCGGGGTCACAATTTCAGCAAAAATCTGACTTTTGGCAATTCACTCCAAAATGGTGCCAAAAGCTTGAAAATGCTCTCCTGAAAGGTTTGGCACTCAAAACAGGAGGCTTTTTATGATAGGACAAGAAATCAGCCCTCAAAAACTTAACCAGCAGAAAATATTTTTTAGCCAAAATCTGACTTTTGGCAAATCACTCAAAAATGCTGCCAACTGGTTGCAAATGCTCCCCTGAAAGGTTTGGCACTCGAAGCAGAAGGCTTTTTATCACAGGACAAGAAATCAGCCCTCAAAAACTTAACCGGCAGAAAATATTTTTTTGAAAAAATCCCTAAGCCCCGGGGTCACAATTTCAGCCAAAATCTGATCTTTGGCAATTCACTCCAAAATGGTGCCAAAAGCTTGAAAATGCTCTCCTGAAAGGTTTGGCACTCGAAACAGAAGGCTTTTTATCACAGGACAAGAAATCAGCCCTCAAAAACTTAACCGGCAGAAAATATTTTTTTGAAAAAATCCCTAAGCCCCGGGGTCACAATTTCAGCAGAAATCTGACTTCTGGCAATTCACTCAAAAATGCTGCCAACTGGTTGCAAATGCTCCCCTGAAAGGTTTGGCACTCGAAACAGAAGGCTTTTTATCACAGGACAAGAAATCAGCCCTCAAAAACTTAACCGGCAGAAAATATTTTTTTGAAGAAATCCCTAAGCCCCGGGGTCACAACTTCAGCAAAAATCTGACTTTTGGCAATTCACTCCAAAATGGTGCCAAAAACTTGAAAATGCTCTCCTGAAAGGTTGGGCGATGGAAAAAGAAGGCTTTTTATCACAGGACAAGAAATCAGCCCTCAAAAACTTAACCGGCAGAAAATATTTTTTTGAAAAAATCCCTAAGCCCCGGGGTCACAATTTCAGCAAAAATCTGACTTTTGGCAATTCACTCCAAAATGTTGCCAACTGGTTGTAAGTGCTCTCCTGAAAGGTTTGGCACTCGAAACAGAAGGCTTTTTATCACACGACAAGAAATCAGCCCTCAAAAACTTAACCGGCAGAAAATATTTTTTTGAAAAAATCCCTAAGCCCCGGGGTCACAATTTCAGCAAAAATCTGACTTTTGACAATTCACTCAAAAATGGTGCCAAAAGCTTGAAAATGCTCTCCTGAAAGGTTTGGCACTCAAAACAGGAGGCTTTTTATGATAGGACCAGAAATCAGCCCTCAAAAACTTAACCAGCAGAAAATATTTTTTAGCAAAAATCTGACTTCTGGCAATTCACTCAAAAATCGTGCCAACTGGTTGCAAATGCTCCCCTGAAAGGTTTGGCACTCGAAACAGAAGGCTTTTTATCACAGGACAAGAAATCAGCCCTCAAAAACTTAACCAGTAGAAAATATTTTTTTGAAAAAATCCCTAAGCCCCGGGGTCACAATTTCAGCAAAAATCCGACTTTTGGCAATTCACTCCAAAATGGTGCCAAAAGCTTGAAAATGCTCCCCTGAAAGGTTTGGCGATGGAAACAGAAGGCTTTTTATCACAGGACAAGAAATCAGCCCTCAAAAACTTAACCGGCAGAAAATATTTTTTTGAAAAAATCCCTAAGCCCCGGGGTCACAACTTCAGCAAAAATCTGACTTTTGGCAATTCACTCAAAAATGGTGCCAAAAGCTTGAAAATGTTCTCCTGAAAGTTTTGGCAATCGAAACAGAAGGCTTTTTATCACAAGACAAGAAATCAGCCCTCAAAAACTTAACCGGCAGAAAATATTTTTTTGAAAAAATCCCTAAGCCCCGGGGTCACAATTTCAGCAAAAATCTGACTTTTGGCAATTCACTCCAAAATGGTGCCAGAAGCTTGAAAATGCTCTCCTGAAAAGTTTGGCACTCAAAACAAGAGGCTTTTTATGATAGGACAAGAAATCAGCCCTCAAAAACTTAACCAGCAGAAAATATTTTTTAGCAAAAATCTGACTTTTGGCAATTCACTCCAAAATGGTGCCAAAAGCTTGAAAATGCTCTCCTGAAAGGTTTGGCACTCAAAACAGGAGGCTTTTTATGATAGGACAAGAAATCAGCCCTCAAAAACATAACCAGCAGAAAATATTTTTTAGCAAAAATCTGACTTCTGGCAATTCACTCAAAAATGGTGCCAACTGGTTGCAAATGCTCCCCTGAAAGGTTTGGCACTCGAAACAGAACCCTTTTTATCACAGGACAAGAAATCAGCCCTCAAAAACTTAACCGGCAGAAAATATTTTTTTGAAAAAATCCCTAAGCCCCGGGGTCGAAATTTCAGCAAAAATTTGACTTTTGGCAATTCACTCAAAAATGGTGCCAAAACCTTGAAAATGCTCTCCTGAAAGGTTTGGCACTCGAAAAAGAAGGCTTTTTATCACAGGACAAGAAATCAGCCCTCAAAAACTTAACCGGCAGAAAATATTTTTTTGAAGAAATCCCTAAGCCCCGGGGTCACAATTTCGGCAAAAATCTGACTTTTGGCAATTCACTCCAAAATGGTGCCAAAAGCTTGAAAATGCTCTCCTGAAAGGTTTGGCACTCAAAACAGGAGGCTTTTTATGATAGGACACGAAATCAGCCCTCAAAAACTTAACCAGCAGAAAATATTTCTTAGCAAAAATCTGACTTCTGGCAATTCACTCAAAAATGGTGCCAACTGGTTGCAAATGCTCCGCTGAAAGTTTTGGCACTCGAAACAGAAGGCTTTTTATCACAGGACAAGAAATCAGCCCTCAAAAACTTAACCGGCAGAAAATATTTTTTTGAAAAAATCCCTAAGCCCCGGGGTCACAATTTCAGCAAAAATCCGACTTTTGACAATTCACTCCAAAATGGTGCCAAAAGCTTGAAAATGCTCCCCAGAAAGGTTTGGCGATGGAAACAGAAGGCTTTTTATCACAGGACAAGAAATCAGCCCTCAAAAACTTAACCGGCAGAAAATATTTTTTTGAAGAAATCCCTAAGCCCCGGGGTCACAATTTCAGCAAAAATCTGACTTTTGGCAATTCACTCCAAAATGGTGCCAAAAACTTGAAAATGCTCTCCTGAAAGGTTTGGCACTCGAAACAGAAGCCTTTTTATCACAGGACAAGAAATCAGCCCTCAAAAACTTAACCGGCAGAAAATATTTTTTTGAAAAAACCCCTAAGCCCCGGGGTCACAACTTCAGCAAAAATCTGACTTTTGGCAATTCACTCCAAAATGGTGCCAAAAGCTTGAAAATGTTCTCCTGAAAGTTTTGGCAATCGAAACAGAAGGCTTTTTATCACAAGACAAGAAATCAGCCCTCAAAAACTTAACCGGCAGAAAATATTTTTTTGAAAAAATCCCTAAGCCCCGGGGTCACAATTTCAGCAAAAATTTGACTTTTGGCAATTCACTCAAAAATGGTGCCAAAACCTTGAAAATGCTCTCCTGAAAGGTTTGGCACTCGAAACAGAAGGCTTTTTATCACAGGACAAGAAATCAGCCCTCAAAAACTTAACCGGCAGAAAATATTTTTTTGAAGAAATCTGACTTTTTGCAATTCACTCAAAAATGCTGCCAACTGGTTGCAAATGCTCCCCTGAAAGGTTTGGCACTCGATGCAGAAGGCTTTTTATCACAGGACAAGAAATCAGCCCTCAAAAACTTAACCGGCAGAAAATGTTTTTTTTGAAAAAATCCCTAAGCCCCGGGGTCACAATTTCAGCCAAAATCTGACTTTTGGCAATTCACTCCAAAATGGTCCCAAAAGCTTGAAAATGCTCTCCTGAAAGGTTTGGCACTCAAAACAGGAGGCTTTTTATCACAGGACAAGAAATCAGCCCTCAAAAACTTAACCGGCAGAAAATATTTTTTTGAAAAAATCCCTAAGCCCCGGGGTCACAATTTCAGCAAAAATCTGACTTTTGGCAATTCACTCCAAAATGGTGCCAAAAGCTTGAAAATGCTCTCCTGAAAGGTTTGGCACTCAAAACAGGAGGCTTTTTATGATAGGACAAGAAATCAGCCCTCAAAAACTTAACCAGCAGAAAATATTTTTTAGCCAAAATCTGACTTTTGGCAAATCACTCAAAAATGCTGCCAACTGGTTGCAAATGCTCCCCTGAAAGGTTTGGCACTCGAAGCAGAAGGCTTTTTATCACAGGACAAGAAATCAGCCCTCAAAAACTTAACCGGCAGAAAATATTTTTTTGAAAAAATCCCTAAGCCCCGGGGTCACAATTTCAGCCAAAATCTGATCTTTGGCAATTCACTCCAAAATGGTGCCAAAAGCTTGAAAATGCTCCCCTGAAAGGTTTGGCGATGGAAACAGAAGGCTTTTTATCAAACGACAAGAAATCAGCCCTCAAAAACTTAACCGGCAGAAAATATTTTTTTGAAAAAATCCTAAGCCCCGGGGTCACAATTTCAGCAAAAATCTGACTTCTGGCAATTCACTCAAAAATGGTGCCAACTGGTTGCAAATGCTCCCCTGAAAGGTTTGGCACTCGAAACAGAAGGCTTTTTATCACAGGACAAGAAATCAGCCCTCAAAAACTTAACCGGCAGAAAATATTTTTTTGAAGAAATCCCTAAGCCCCGGGGTCACAACTTCAGCAAAAATCTGACTTTTGGCAATTCACTCCAAAATGGTGCCAAAAACTTGAAAATGCTCTCCTGAAAGGTTGGGCGATGGAAAAAGAAGGCTTTTTATCACAGGACAAGAAATCAGCCCTCAAAAACTTAACCGGCAGAAAATATTTTTTTGAAAAAATCCCTAAGCCCCGGGGTCACAATTTCAGCAAAAATCTGACTTTTGGCAATTCACTCCAAAATGTTGCCAACTGGTTGTAAGTGCTCTCCTGAAAGGTTTGGCACTCGAAACAGAAGGCTTTTTATCACACGACAAGAAATCAGCCCTCAAAAACTTAACCGGCAGAAAATATTTTTTTGAAAAAATCCCTATGCCCCGGGGTCACAATTTCAGCAAAAAATCTGACTTTTGACAATTCACTCAAAAATGGTGCCAAAAGCTTGAAAATGCTCTCCTGAAAGGTTTGGCACTCAAAACAGGAGGCTTTTTATGATAGGACCAGAAATCAGCCCTCAAAAACTTAACCAGCAGAAAATATTTTTTAGCAAAAATCTGACTTCTGGCAATTCACTCAAAAATCGTGCCAACTGGTTGCAAATGCTCCCCTGAAAGGTTTGGCACTCGAAACAGAAGGCTTTTTATCACAGGACAAGAAATCAGCCCTCAAAAACTTAACCAGTAGAAAATATTTTTTTGAAAAAATCCCTAAGCCCCGGGGTCACAATTTCAGCAAAAATCCGACTTTTGGCAATTCACTCCAAAATGGTGCCAAAAGCTTGAAAATGCTCCCCTGAAAGGTTTGGCGATGGAAACAGAAGGCTTTTTATCACAGGACAAGAAATCAGCCCTCAAAAACTTAACCGGCAGAAAATATTTTTTTGAAAAAATCCCTAAGCCCCGGGGTCACAACTTCAGCAAAAATCTGACTTTTGGCAATTCACTCAAAAATGGTGCCAAAAGCTTGAAAATGTTCTCCTGAAAGTTTTGGCAATCGAAACAGAAGGCTTTTTATCACAAGACAAGAAATCAGCCCTCAAAAACTTAACCGGCAGAAAATATTTTTTTGAAAAAATCCCTAAGCCCCGGGGTCACAATTTCAGCAAAAATCTGACTTTTGGCAATTCACTCCAAAATGGTGCCAGAAGCTTGAAAATGCTCTCCTGAAAAGTTTGGCACTCAAAACAAGAGGCTTTTTATGATAGGACAAGAAATCAGCCCTCAAAAACTTAACCAGCAGAAAATATTTTTTAGCAAAAATCTGACTTTTGGCAATTCACTCCAAAATGGTGCCAAAAGCTTGAAAATGCTCTCCTGAAAGGTTTGGCACTCAAAACAGGAGGCTTTTTATGATAGGACAAGAAATCAGCCCTCAAAAACATAACCAGCAGAAAATATTTTTTAGCAAAAATCTGACTTCTGGCAATTCACTCAAAAATGGTGCCAACTGGTTGCAAATGCTCCCCTGAAAGGTTTGGCACTCGAAACAGAACCCTTTTTATCACAGGACAAGAAATCAGCCCTCAAAAACTTAACCGGCAGAAAATATTTTTTTGAAAAAATCCCTAAGCCCCGGGGTCGAAATTTCAGCAAAAATTTGACTTTTGGCAATTCACTCAAAAATGGTGCCAAAACCTTGAAAATGCTCTCCTGAAAGGTTTGGCACTCGAAAAAGAAGGCTTTTTATCACAGGACAAGAAATCAGCCCTCAAAAACTTAACCGGCAGAAAATATTTTTTTGAAGAAATCCCTAAGCCCCGGGGTCACAATTTCGGCAAAAATCTGACTTTTGGCAATTCACTCCAAAATGGTGCCAAAAGCTTGAAAATGCTCTCCTGAAAGGTTTGGCACTCAAAACAGGAGGCTTTTTATGATAGGACACGAAATCAGCCCTCAAAAACTTAACCAGCAGAAAATATTTCTTAGCAAAAATCTGACTTCTGGCAATTCACTCAAAAATGGTGCCAACTGGTTGCAAATGCTCCGCTGAAAGTTTTGGCACTCGAAACAGAAGGCTTTTTATCACAGGACAAGAAATCAGCCCTCAAAAACTTAACCGGCAGAAAATATTTTTTTGAAGAAATCCCTAAGCCCCGGGGTCACAATTTCAGCAAAAATCTGACTTTTGGCAATTCACTCCAAAATGGTGCCAAAAACTTGAAAATGCTCTCCTGAAAGGTTTGGCACTCGAAACAGAAGCCTTTTTATCACAGGACAAGAAATCAGCCCTCAAAAACTTAACCGGCAGAAAATATCTTTTTGAAAAAACCCCTAAGCCCCGGGGTCACAACTTCAGCAAAAATCTGACTTTTGGCAATTCACTCCAAAATGGTGCCAAAAGCTTGAAAATGTTCTCCTGAAAGTTTTGGCAATCGAAACAGAAGGCTTTTTATCACAAGACAAGAAATCAGCCCTCAAAAACTTAACCGGCAGAAAATATTTTTTTGAAAAAATCCCTAAGCCCCGGGGTCACAATTTCAGCAAAAATCTGACTTTTGGCAATTCACTCCAAAATGGTGCCAAAAGCTTGAAAATGCTCTCCTGAAAGGTTTAGCACTCAAAACAGGAGGCTTTTTATGATAGGACAAGAAATCAGCCCTCAAAAACTTAACCAGCAGAAAATATTTTTTAGCAAAAATCTGACTTTTGGCAATTCACTCCAAAATGGTGCCAAAAGCTTGAAAATGCTCTCCTGAAAGGTTTGGCACTCAAAACAGGAGGCTTTTTATGATAGGACAAGAAATCAGCCCTCAAAAACTTAACCAGCAGAAAATATTTTTTTGAAAAAATCCCTAAGCCCCGGGGTCACAATTTCACCAAAAATCTGACTTTTGGCAATTAACTCCAAAATGGTGCCAAAAGCTTGAAAATGCTCTCCTGAAAGGTTGGGCGATGGAAAAAGAAGGCTTTTTATCACAGGACAAGAAATCAGCCCTCAAAACCTTAACCGGCAGAAAATATTTTTTTGAAAAAATCCCTAAACCCCGAGGTCACAATTTCAGCAAAAATCTGACTTTCGGCAATTCACTCCAAAATGGTGCCAGAAGCTTGAAAATGCTCTCCTGAAAGTTTTGGCAATCGAAACAGAAGGCTTTTTATCACAAGACAAGAAATCAGCCCTCAAAAACTTAACCGGCAGAAAATATGTTTTTGAAAAAATCCCTAAGCCCCGGGGTCACAATTTCAGCAAAAATCTGACTTTTGGCAATTCACTCCAAAATGGTGCCAGAAGCTTGAAAATGCTCTCCTGAAAAGTTTGGCACTCAAAACAAGAGGCTTTTTATGATAGGACAAGAAATCAGCCCTCAAAAACTTAACCAGCAGAAAATATTTTTTAGCAAAAATCTGACTTTTGGCAATTCACTCCAAAATGGTGCCAAAAGCTTGAAAATGCTCTCCTGAAAGGTTTGGCACTCAAAACAGGAGGCTTTTTATGATAGGACAAGAAATCAGCCCTCAAAAACATAACCAGCAGAAAATATTTTTTAGCAAAAATCTGACTTCTGGCAATTCACTCAAAAATGGTGCCAACTGGTTGCAAATGCTCCCCTGAAAGGTTTGGCACTCGAAACAGAACCCTTTTTATCACAGGACAAGAAATCAGCCCTCAAAAACTTAACCGGCAGAAAATATTTTTTTGAAAAAATCCCTAAGCCCCGGGGTCGAAATTTCAGCAAAAATTTGACTTTTGGCAATTCACTCAAAAATGGTGCCAAAACCTTGAAAATGCTCTCCTGAAAGGTTTGGCACTCGAAAAAGAAGGCTTTTTATCACAGGACAAGAAATCAGCCCTCAAAAACTTAACCGGCAGAAAATATTTTTTTGAAGAAATCCCTAAGCCCCGGGGTCACAATTTCGGCAAAAATCTGACTTTTGGCAATTCACTCCAAAATGGTGCCAAAAGCTTGAAAATGCTCTCCTGAAAGGTTTGGCACTCAAAACAGGAGGCTTTTTATGATAGGACACGAAATCAGCCCTCAAAAACTTAACCAGCAGAAAATATTTCTTAGCAAAAATCTGACTTCTGGCAATTCACTCAAAAATGGTGCCAACTGGTTGCAAATGCTCCGCTGAAAGTTTTGGCACTCGAAACAGAAGGCTTTTTATCACAGGACAAGACATCAGCCCTCAAAAACTTAACCGGCAGAAAATATTTTTTTGAAAAAATCCGTAAGCCCCGGGGTCACAATTTCAGCAAAAATCCGACTTTTGACAATTCACTCCAAAATGGTGCCAAAAGCTTGAAAATGCTCCCCAGAAAGGTTTGGCGATGGAAACAGAAGGCTTTTTATCACAGGACAAGAAATCAGCCCTCAAAAACTTAACCGGCAGAAAATATTTTTTTGAAGAAATCCCTAAGCCCCGGGGTCACAATTTCAGCAAAAATCTGACTTTTGGCAATTCACTCCAAAATGGTGCCAAAAACTTGAAAATGCTCTCCTGAAAGGTTTGGCACTCGAAACAGAAGCCTTTTTATCACAGGACAAGAAATCAGCCCTCAAAAACTTAACCGGCAGAAAATATTTTTTTGAAAAAATCCCTAAGCCCCGGGGTCACAACTTCAGCAAAAATCTGACTTTTGGCAATTCACTCCAAAATGGTGCCAAAAGCTTGAAAATGTTCTCCTGAAAGTTTTGGCAATCGAAACAGAAGGCTTTTTATCACAAGACAAGAAATCAGCCCTCAAAAACTTAACCGGCAGAAAATATTTTTTTGAAAAAATCCCTAAGCCCCGGGGTCACAATTTCAGCAAAAATCTGACTTTTGGCAATTCACTCCAAAATGGTGCCAAAAGCTTGAAAATGCTCTCCTGAAAGGTTTGGCACTCAAAACAGGAGGCTTTTTATGATAGGACAAGAAATCAGCCCTCAAAAACTAAACCAGCAGAAAATATTTTTTAGCAAAAATCTGACTTTTGGCAATTCACTCCAAAATGGTGCCAAAAGCTTGAAAATGCTCTCCTGAAAGGTTTGGCACTCAAAACAGGAGGCTTTTTATGATAGGACAAGAAATCAGCCCTCAAAAACTTAACCAGCAGAAAATATTTTTTTGAAAAAATCCCTAAGCCCCGGGGTCACAATTTCACCAAAAATCTGACTTTTGGCAATTAACTCCAAAATGGTGCCAAAAGCTTGAAAATGCTCTCCTGAAAGGTTGGGCGATGGAAAAAGAAGGCTTTTTATCACAGGACAAGAAATCAGCCCTCAAAACCTTAACCGGCAGAAAATATTTTTTTGAAAAAATCCCTAAACCCCGAGGTCACAATTTCAGCAAAAATCTGACTTTCGGCAATTCACTCCAAAATGGTGCCAGAAGCTTGAAAATGCTCTCCTGAAAGGTTTGGCACTCGAAACAGAAGCCTTTTTATCACAGGACAAGAAATCAGCCCTCAAAAACGTAACCGGCAGAAAATATTTTTTTGAAAAAATCCCTAAGCCCCGGGGTCACAATTTCAGCAAAAATCTGACTTTCGGCAATTCACTCCAAAATGGTGCCAGAAGCTTGAAAATGCTCTCCTGAAAGGTTTGGCTCTCAAAACAGGAGGCTTTTCATCACAGGACAAAAAATCAGCCCTCAAAAACTTAACCAGCAGAAAATATTTTTTAGCAAAAATCTGACTTTTTGCAATTCACTCAAAAATGCTGCCAACTGGTTGCAAATGCTCCCCTGAAAGGTTTGGCACTCGATGCAGAAGGCTTTTTATCACAGGACAAGAAATCAGCCCTCAAAAACTTAACCGGCAGAAAATGTTTTTTTTGAAAAAATCCCTAAGCCCCGGGGTCACAATTTCAGCCAAAATCTGATCTTTGGCAATTCACTCCAAAATGGTGCCAAAAGCTTGAAAATGCTCTCCTGAAAGGTTGGGCGATGGAAAAAGAAGGCTTTTCATCACAGGACAAAAAATCAGCCCTCAAAAACTTAACCAGCAGAAAATATTTTTTAGCAAAAATCTGACTTTTGGCAATTCACTCCAAAATGGTGCCAAAAGCTTGAAAATGTTCTCCTGAAAGTTTTGGCAATCGAAACAGAAGGCTTTTTATCACAAGACAAGAAATCAGCCCTCAAAAACTTAACCGGCAGAAAATATTTTTTTGAAAAAATCCCTAAGCCCCGGGGTCACAATTTCAGCAAAAATCTGACTTTTGGCAATTCACTCCAAAATGGTGCCAAAAGCTTGAAAATGCTCTCCTGAAAGGTTTGGCACTCAAAACAGGAGGCTTTTTATGATAGGACAAGAAATCAGCCCTCAAAAACTTAACCAGCAGAAAATATTTTTTAGCAAAAATCTGACTTTTGGCAATTCACTCCAAAATGGTGCCAAAAGCTTGAAAATGCTCTCCTGAAAGGTTTGGCACTCAAAACAGGAGGCTTTTTATCACAGGACAAGAAATCAGCCCTCAAAAACTTAACCGGCAGAAAATATTTTTTTGAAGAAATCCCTAAGCCCCGGGGTCACAATTTCAGCAAAAATCTGACTTTTCGCAATTCACTCAAAAATGGTGCCAACTGGTTGCAAATGCTCCGCTGAAAGGTTTGGCACTCGAAACAGAAGGCTATTTATCACAGGACAAGAAATCAGCCCTCAAAAACTTAACCGGCAGAAAATATTTTTTTGAAGAAATCCCTAAGCCCCGGGGTCACAATTTCAGCAAAAATCTGACTTTCGGCAATTCACTCCAAAATGGTGCCAAAAACTTGAAAATGCTCTCCTGAAAGGTTTGGCACTCGAAACAGAAGCCTTTTTATCACAGGACAAGAAATCAGCCCTCAAAAACTTAACCGGCAGAAAATATTTTTTTGAAAAAATCCCTAAGCCCCGGGGTCACAACTTCAGCAAAAATCTGACTTTTGGCAATTCACTCCAAAATGGTGCCAAAAGCTTGAAAATGTTCTCCTGAAAGTTTTGGCAATCGAAACAGAAGGCTTTTTATCACAAGACAAGAAATCAGCCCTCAAAAACTTAACCGGCAGAAAATATTTTTTTGAAAAAATCCCTAAGCCCCGGGGTCACAATTTCAGTAAAAATCTGACTTTTGGCAATTCACTCCAAAATGGTGCCAAAAGCTTGAAAATGCTCTCCTGAAAGGTTTGGCACTCAAAACAGGAGGCTTTTTATGATAGGACAAGAAATCAGCCCTCAAAAACTTAACCAGCAGAAAATATTTTTTAGCAAAAATCTGACTTTTGGCAATTCACTCCAAAATGGTGCCAAAAGCTTGAAAATGCTCTCCTGAAAGGTTTGGCACTCAAAACAGGAGGCTTTTTATGATAGGACAAGAAATCAGCCCTCAAAAACTTAACCAGCAGAAAATATTTTTTTGAAAAAATCCCTAAGCCCCGGGGTCACAATTTCACCAAAAATCTGACTTTTGGCAATTAACTCCAAAATGGTGCCAAAAGCTTGAAAATGCTCTCCTGAAAGGTTGGGCGATGGAAAAAGAAGGCTTTTTATCACAGGACAAGAAATCAGCCCTCAAAACCTTAACCGGCAGAAAATATTTTTTTGAAAAAATCCCTAAACCCCGAGGTCACAATTTCAGCAAAAATCTGACTTTCGGCAATTCACTCCAAAATGGTGCCAGAAGCTTGAAAATGCTCTCCTGAAAGGTTTGGCACTCGAAACAGAAGCCTTTTTATCACAGGACAAGAAATCAGCCCTCAAAAACTTAACCGGCAGAAAATATTTTTTTGAAAAAATCCCTAAGCCCCGGGGTCACAATTTCAGCAAAAATCTGACTTTCGGCAATTCACTCCAAAATGGTGCCAGAAGCTTGAAAATGCTCTCCTGAAAGGTTTGGCTCTCAAAACAGGAGGCTTTTCATCACAGGACAAAAAATCAGCCCTCAAAAACTTAACCAGCAGAAAATATTTTTTAGCAAAAATCTGACTTTTTGCAATTCACTCAAAAATGCTGCCAACTGGTTGCAAATGCTCCCCTGAAAGGTTTGGCACTCGATGCAGAAGGCTTTTTATCACAGGACAAGAAATCAGCCCTCAAAAACTTAACCGGCAGAAAATGTTTTTTTTGAAAAAATCCCTAAGCCCCGGGGTCACAATTTCAGCCAAAATCTGATCTTTGGCAATTCACTCCAAAATGGTGCCAAAAGCTTGAAAATGCTCTCCTGAAAGGTTGGGCGATGGAAAAAGAAGGCTTTTCATCACAGGACAAAAAATCAGCCCTCAAAAACTTAACCAGCAGAAAATATTTTTTAGCAAAAATCTGACTTTTGGCAATTCACTCCAAAATGGTGCCAAAAGCTTGAAAATGTTCTCCTGAAAGTTTTGGCAATCGAAACAGAAGGCTTTTTATCACAAGACAAGAAATCAGCCCTCAAAAACTTAACCGGCAGAAAATATTTTTTTGAAAAAATCCCTAAGCCCCGGGGTCACAATTTCAGCAAAAATCTGACTTTTGGCAATTCACTCCAAAATGGTGCCAAAAGCTTGAAAATGCTCTCCTGAAAGGTTTGGCACTCAAAACAGGAGGCTTTTTATGATAGGACAAGAAATCAGCCCTCAAAAACTTAACCAGCAGAAAATATTTTTTAGCAAAAATCTGACTTTTGGCAATTCACTCCAAAATGGTGCCAAAAGCTTGAAAATGCTCTCCTGAAAGGTTTGGCACTCAAAACAGGAGGCTTTTTATGATAGGACAAGAAATCAGCCCTCAAAATCTTAACCAGCAGAAAATTTTTTTTAGCAAAAATCTGACTTCTGGCAATTCACTCAAAAATGGTGCCAACTGGTTGCAAATGCTCCGCTGAAAGGTTTGGCACTCGAAACAGAAGGCTTTTTATCACAGGACAAGAAATCAGCCCTCAAAAACTTAACCGGCAGAAAATATTTTTTTGAAGAAATCCCTAAGCCCCGGGGTCACAATTTCAGCAAAAATCTGACTTTCGGCAATTCACTCCAAAATGGTGCCAGAAGCTTGAAAATGCTCTCCTGAAAGGTTTGGCTCTCAAAACAGGAGGCTTTTCATCACAGGACCAAAAATCAGCCCTCAAAAACTTAACCAGCAGAAAATATTTTTTAGCAAAAATCTGACTTTTTGCAATTCACTCAAAAATGCTGCCAACTGGTTGCAAATGCTCCCCTGAAAGGTTTGGCACTCGATGCAGAAGGCTTTTTATCACAGGACAAGAAATCAGCCCTCAAAAACTTAACCGGCAGAAAATGTTTTTTTTTGAAAAAATCCCTAAGCCCCGGGGTCACAATTTCAGCCAAAATCTGACTTTTGGCAATTCACTCCAAAATGGTCCCAAAAGCTTGAAAATGCTCTCCTGAAAGGTTTGGCACTCAAAACAGGAGGCTTTTTATCACAGGACAAGAAATCAGCCCTCAAAAACTTAACCGGCAGAAAATATTTTTTTGAAAAAATCCCTAAGCAAAAATCTGACTTTTGGCAATTCACTCCAAAATGGTGCCAAAAGCTTGAAAATGCTCCCCTGAAAGGTTTGGCACTCAAAACAGGAGGCTTTTTATGATAGGACAAGAAATCAGCCCTCAAAAACTTAACCAGCAGAAAATATTTTTTAGCCAAAATCTGACTTTTGGCAAATCACTCAAAAATGCTGCCAACTGGTTGCAAATGCTCCCCTGAAAGGTTTGGCACTCGAAGCAGAAGGCTTTTTATCACAGGACAAGAAATCAGCCCTCAAAAACTTAACCGGCAGAAAATATTTTTTTGAAAAAATCCCTAAGCCCCGGGGTCACAATTTCAGCAAAAATCTGACTTCTGGCAATTCACTCAAAAATGGTGCCAAAAGCTTGAAAATGCTCTCCTGAAAGGTTTGGCACTAAAAACAGGAGGCTTTTTATGATAGGACAAGAAATCAGCCCTCAAAAACGTAACCAGCAGAAAATATTTTTTAGCAAAAATCTGACTTGTGACAATTCACTCAAAAATGGTGCCAACTGGTTGCAAATGCTCCCCTGAAAGGTTTGGCACTCGAAACAGAAGGCTTTTTATCACAGGACAAGAAATCAGCCCTCAAAAACTTAACCAGTAGAAAATATTTTTTTGAAAAAATCCCTAAGCCCCGGGGTCACAATTTCAGCAAAAATCCGACTTTTGGCAATTCACTCCAAAATGGTACCAAAAGCTTGAAAATGCTCTCCTGAAAGGTTTGGCACTCAAAACAGGAGGCTTTTTATGATAGGACAAGAAATCAGCCCTCAAAAACTTAACCAGCAGAAAATATTTTTTAGCAAAAATCTGACTTTTGGCCATTCACTCCAAAATGGTGCCAAAAGCTTGAAAATGCTCTCCTGAAAGGTTTGGCACTCAAAACAGGAGGCTTTTTATGATAGGACAAGAAATCAGCCCTCAAAAACTTAACCAGCAGAAAATATTTTTTAGCAAAAATCTGACTTCTGGCAATTCACTCAAAAATGGTGCCAACTGGTTGCAAATGCTCCCCTGAAAGGTTTGGCACTCGAAACAGAAGGCTTTTTATCACAGGACAAGAAATCAGCCCTCAAAAACTTAACCGGCAGAAAATATTTTTTTGAAGAAATCCCTAAGCCCCGGGGTCACAATTTCAGCAAAAATCTGACTTTTGGCAATTCACTCCAAAATGGTGCCAAAAACTTGAAAATGCTCTCCTGAAAGGTTTGGCACTCGAAACAGAAGCCTTTTTATCACAGGACAAGAAATCAGCCCTCAAAAACTTAACCGGCAGAAAATATTTTTTTGAAAAAATCCCTAAGCCCTGGGGTCACAATTTCAGCAAAAATCTGACTTTTGGCAATTCACTCCAAAATGGTGCCAAAAGCTTGAAAATGCTCTCCTGAAAGGTTTGGCACTCGAAACAGAAGGCTTTTTATCACAGGACAAGAAATCAGCCCTCAAAACCTTAACCAGCAGAAAATATTTTTTTGAAAAAATCCCTAAGCCCCGGGGTCACAATTTCAGCAAAAATCTGACTTTCGGCAATTCACTCCAAAATGGTGCCAGAAGCTTGAAAATGCTCTCCTGAAAGGTTTGGCTCTCAAAACAGGAGGCTTTTCATCACAGGACAAAAAATCAGCCCTCAAAAACTTAACCAGCAGAAAATATTTTTTAGCAAAAATCTGACTTTTTGCAATTCACTCAAAAATGCTGCCAACTGGTTGCAAATGCTCCCCTGAAAGGTTTGGCACTCGATGCAGAAGGCTTTTTATCACAGGACAAGAAATCAGCCCTCAAAAACTTAACCGGCAGAAAATGTTTTTTTTGAAAAAATCCCTAAGCCCCGGGGTCACAATTTCAGCCAATATCTGATCTTTGGCAATTCACTCCAAAATGGTGCCAAAAGCTTGAAAATGCTCTCCTGAAAGGTTGGTTGATGGAAAAAGAAGGCTTTTCATCACAGGACAAAAAATCAGCCCTCAAAAACTTAACCAGCAGAAAATATTTTTTAGCAAAAATCTGACTTTTGGCAATTCACTCCAAAATGGTGCCAAAAGCTTGAAAATGTTCTCCTGAAAGTTTTGGCAATCGAAACAGAAGGCTTTTTATCACAAGACAAGAAATCAGCCCTCAAAAACTTAACCGGCAGAAAATATTTTTTTGAAGAAATCCCTAAGCCCCGGGGTCACAATTTCAGCAAAAATCTGACTTTTGGCAATTCACTCCAAAATCGTGCCAAAAGCTTGAAAATGCTCTCCTGAAAGGTTTGGCACTGAAAACAGGAGGCTTTTTATGATAGGACAAGAAATCAGCCCTCAAAAACTTAACCAGCAGAAAATATTTTTTAGCAAAAATCTGACTTTTGGCAATTCACTCCAAAATGGTGCCAAAAGCTTGAAAATGCTCTCCTGAAAGGTTTGGCACTCAAAACAGGAGGCTTTTTATGATAGGACAAGAAATCAGCCCTCAAAAACTTAACCAGCAGAAAATATTTTTTAGCAAAAATCTGACTTCTGGCAATTCACTCAAAAATGGTGCCAACTGGTTCCAAATGCTCCGCTGAAAGGTTTGGCACTCGAAACAGAAGGCTTTTTATCACAGGACAAGAAATCAGCCCTCAAAAACTTAACCGGCAGAAAATATTTTTTTGAAGAAATCCCTAAGCCCCGGGGTCACAATTTCAGCAAAAATCTGACTTTCGGCAATTCACTCCAAAATGGTGCCAGAAGCTTGAAAATGCTCTCCTGAAAGGTTTGGCTCTCAAAACAGGAGGCTTTTCATCACAGGACAAAAAATCAGCCCTCAAAAACTTAACCAGCAGAAAATATTTTTTAGCAAAAATCTGACTTTTTGCAATTCACTCAAAAATGCTGCCAACTGGTTGCAAATGCTCCCCTGAAAGGTTTGGCACTCGATGCAGAAGGCTTTTTATCACAGGACAAGAAATCAGCCCTCAAAAACTTAACCGGCAGAAAATGTTTTTTTTTAAAAAAATCCCTAAGCCCCGGGGTCACAATTTCAGCCAAAATCTGACTTTTGGCAATTCACTCCAAAATGGTCCCAAAAGCTTGAAAATGCTCTCCTGAAAGGTTTGGCACTCAAAACAGGAGGCTTTTTATCACAGGACAAGAAATCAGCCCTCAAAAACTTAACCGGCAGAAAATATTTTTTTGAAAAAATCCCTAAGCCCCGGGGTCACAATTTCAGCAAAAATCTGACTTTTGGCAATTCACTCCAAAATGGTGCCAAAAGCTTGAAAATGCTCTCCTGAAAGGTTTGGCAATCAAAACAGGAGGCTTTTTATGATAGGACAAGAAATCAGCCCTCAAAAACTTAACCAGCAGAAAATATTTTTTAGCAAAAATCTGACTTCTGGCAATTCACTCAAAAATGGTGCCAACTGGTTGCAAATGCTCCCCTGAAAGGTTTGGCACTCGAAACAGAAGGCTTTTTATTACAGGACAAGAAATCAGCCCTCAAAAACTTAACCAGTAGAAAATATTTTTTTGAAAAAATCCCTAAGCCCCGGGGTCACAATTTCAGCAAAAATCCGACTTTTGGCAATTCACTCCAAAATGGTGCCAAAAGCTTGAAAATGCTCTCCTGAAAGGTTTGGCACTCAAAACAGGAGGCTTTTTATGATAGGACAAGAAATCAGCCCTCAAAAACTTAACCAGCAGAAAATATTTTTTAGCAAAAATCTGACTTTTGGCAATTCACTCCAAAATGGTGCCAAAAGCTTGAAAATGCTCTCCTGAAAGGTTTGGCACTCAAAACAGGAGGCTTTTTATGATAGGACAAGAAATCAGCCCTCAAAAACTTAACCAGCAGAAAATATTTTTTAGCAAAAATCTGACTTCTGGCAATTCACTCAAAAATGGTGCCAACTGGTTGCAAATGCTCCGCTGAAAGGTTTGGCACTCGAAACAGAAGGCTTTTTATCACAGGACAAGAAATCAGCCCTCAAAAACTTAACCGGCAGAAAATATTTTTTTGAAGAAATCCCTAAGCCCCGGGGTCACAATTTCAGCAAAAATCTGACTTTCGGCAATTCACTCCAAAATGGTGCCAGAAGCTTGAAAATGCTCTCCTGAAAGGTTTGGCTCTCAAAACAGGAGGCTTTTCATCACAGGACAAAAAATCAGCCCTCAAAAACTTAACCAGCAGAAAATATTTTTTAGCAAAAATCTGACTTTTTGCAATTCACTCAAAAATGCTGCCAACTGGTTGCAAATGCTCCCCTGAAAGGTTTGGCACTCGATGCAGAAGGCTTTTTATCACAGGACAAGAAATCAGCCCTCAAAAACTTAACCGGCAGAAAATGTTTTTTTTTGAAAAAATCCCTAAGCCCCGGGGTCACAATTTCAGCCAAAATCTGACTTTTGGCAATTCACTCCAAAATGGTCCCAAAAGCTTGAAAATGCTCTCCTGAAAGGTTTGGCACTCAAAACAGGAGGCTTTTTATCACAGGACAAGAAATCAGCCCTCAAAAACTTAACCGGCAGAAAATATTTTTTTGAAAAAATCCCTAAGCCCCGGGGTCACAATTTCAGCAAAAATCTGACTTTTGGCAATTCACTCCAAAATGGTGCCAAAAGCTTGAAAATGCTCTCCTGAAAGGTTTGGCACTCAAAACAGGAGGCTTTTTATGATAGGACAAGAAATCAGCCCTCAAAAACTTAACCAGCAGAAAATATTTTTTAGCCAAAATCTGACTTTTGGCAAATCACTCAAAAATGCTGCCAACTGGTTGCAAATGCTCCCCTGAAAGGTTTGGCACTCGAAGCAGAAGGCTTTTTATCACAGGACAAGAAATCAGCCCTCAAAAACTTAACCGGCAGAAAATATTTTTTTGAAAAAATCCCTAAGCCCCGGGGTCACAATTTCAGCCAAAATCTGATCTTTGGCAATTCACTCCAAAATGGTGCCAAAAGCTTGAAAATTCTCCCCTGAAAGGTTTGGCGATGGAAACAGAAGGCTTTTTATCAAACGACAAGAAATCAGCCCTCAAAAACTTAACCGGCAGAAAATATTTTTTTGAAAAAATCCCTAAGCCCCGGGGTCACAATTTCAGCAAAAATCTGACTTCTGGCAATTCACTCAAAAATGGTGCCAACTGGTTGCAAATGCTCCCCTGAAAGCTTTGGTACTCGAAACAGAAGGCTTTTTATCACAGGACAAGAAATCAGCCCTCAAAAACTTAACCGGCAGAAAATATTTTTTTGAAGAAATCCCTAAGCCCCGGGGTCACAACTTCAGCAAAAATCTGACTTTTGGCAATTCACTCCAAAATGGTGCCAAAAGCTTGAAAATGCTCTCCTGAAAGGTTTGGCACAAAAAACAGGAGGCTTTTTATGATAGGACAAGAAATCAGCCCTCAAAAACTTAACCAGCAGAAAATATTTTTTAGCAAAAATCTGACTTGTGACAATTCACTCAAAAATGGTGCCAACTGGTTGCAAATGCTCCCCTGAAAGGTTTGGCACTCGAAACAGAAGGCTTTTTATTACAGGACAAGAAATCAGCCCTCAAAAACTTAACCAGTAGAAAATATTTTTTTGAAAAAATCCCTAAGCCCCGGGGTCACAATTTCAGCAAAAATCTGACTTTTGGCAATTCACTCCAAAATGGTACCAAAAGCTTGAAAATGCTCTCCTGAAAGGTTGGGCGATGGAAAAAGAAGGCTTTTTATCACAGGACAAGAAATCAGCCCTCAAAACCTTAACCGGCAGAAAATATTTTTTTGAAAAAATCCCTAAACCCCGAGGTCACAATTTCAGCAAAAATCTGACTTTCGGCAATTCACTCCAAAATGGTGCCAGAAGCTTGAAAATGCTCTCCTGAAAGGTTTGGCACTCGAAACAGAAGCCTTTTTATCACAGGACAAGAAATCAGCCCTCAAAAACTTAACCGGCAGAAAATATTTTTTTGAAAAAATCCCTAAGCCCCGGGGTCACAATTTCAGCAAAAATCTGACTTTCGGCAATTCACTCCAAAATGGTGCCAGAAGTTTGAAAATGCTCTCCTGAAAGGTTTGGCTCTCAAAACAGGAGGCTTTTCATCACAGGACAAAAAATCAGCCCTCAAAAACTTAACCAGCAGAAAATATTTTTTAGCAAAAATCTGACTTTTTGCAATTCACTCAAAAATGCTGCCAACTGGTTGCAAATGCTCCCCTGAAAGGTTTGGTACTCGAAACAGAAGGCTTTTTATCACAGGACAAGAAATCAGCCCTCAAAAACTTAACCGGCAGAAAATATTTTTTTGAAGAAATCCCTAAGCCCCGGGGTCACAACTTCAGCAAAAATCTGACTTTTGGCAATTCACTCCAAAATGGTGCCAAAAACTTGAAAATGCTCTCCTGAAAGGTTGGGCGATGGAAAAAGAAGGCTTTTTATCACAGGACAAGAAATCAGCCCTCAAAAACTTAACCGGCAGAAAATATTTTTTTGAAAAAATCCCTAAGCCCCGGGGTCATAATTTCAGCAAAAATCTGACTTTTGGCAATTCACTCCAAAATGGTGCCAAAAGCTTGAAAATGCTCTCCTGAAAGGTTTGGCACTAAAAACAGGAGGCTTTTTATGATAGGACAAGAAATCAGCCCTCAAAAACTTAACCAGCAGAAAATATTTTTTAGCAAAAATCTGACTTGTGACAATTCACTCAAAAATGGTGCCAACTGGTTGCAAATGCTCCCCTGAAAGGTTTGGCACTCGAAACAGAAGGCTTTTTATTACAGGACAAGAAATCAGCCCTCAAAAACTTAACCAGTAGAAAATATTTTTTTGAAAAAATCCCTAAGCCCCGGGGTCACAATTTCAGCAAAAATCCGACTTTTGGCAATTCACTCCAAAATGGTGCCAAAAGCTTGAAAATGCTCTCCTGAAAGGTTTGGCACTCAAAACAGGAGGCTTTTTATGATAGGACAAGAAATCAGCCCTCAAAAACTTAACCAGCAGAAAATATTTTTTAGCAAAAATCTGACTTCTGGCAATTCACTCAAAAATGGTGCCAACTGGTTGCAAATGCTCCGCTGAAAGGTTTGGCACTCGAAACAGAAGGCTTTTTATCACAGGACAAGAAATCAGCCCTCAAAAACCTAACCGGCAGAAAATATTTTTTTGAAAAAAATCCCTAAGCCCCGGGGTCACAATTTCACCAAAAATCTGACTTTTGGCAATTCACTCCAAAATGGTACCAAAAGCTTGAAAATGCTCTCCTGAAAGGTTGGGCGATGGAAAAAGAAGGCTTTTTATCACAGGACAAGAAATCAGCCCTCAAAACCTTAACCGGCAGAAAATATTTTTTTGAAAAAATCCCCAAACCCCGAGGTCACAATTTCAGCAAAAATCTGACTTTCGGCAATTCACTCCAAAATGGTGCCAGAAGCTTGAAAATGCTCTCCTGAAAGGTTTGGCACTCGAAACAGAAGCCTTTTTATCACAGGACAAGAAATCAGCCCTCAAAAACTTAACCGGCAGAAAATATTTTTTTGAAAAAATCCCTAAGCCCCGGGGTCACAATTTCAGCAAAAATCTGACTTTCAGCAATTCACTCCAAAATGGTGCCAGAAGTTTGAAAATGCTCTCCTGAAAGGTTTGGCTCTCAAAACAGGAGGCTTTTCATCACAGGACAAAAAATCAGCCCTCAAAAACTTAACCAGCAGAAAATATTTTTTAGCAAAAATCTGACTTTTTGCTATTCACTCAAAAATGCTGCCAACTGGTTGCAAATGCTCCCCTGAAAGGTTTGGTACTCGAAACAGAAGGCTTTTTATCACAGGACAAGAAATCAGCCCTCAAAAACTTAACCGGCAGAAAATATTTTTTTGAAGAAATCCCTAAGCCCCGGGGTCACAACTTCAGCAAAAATCTGACTTTTGGCAATTCACTCCAAAATGGTGCCAAAAACTTGAAAATGCTCTCCTGAAAGGTTGGGCGATGGAAAAAGAAGGCTTTTTATCACAGGACAAGAAATCAGCCCTCAAAAACTTAACCGGCAGAAAATATTTTTTTGAAAAAATCCCTAAGCCCCGGGGTCATAATTTCAGCAAAAATCTGACTTTTGGCAATTCACTCCAAAATGGTGCCAAAAGCTTGAAAATGCACTCCTGAAAGGTTTGGCACTAAAAACAGGAGGCTTTTTATGATAGGACAAGAAATCAGCCCTCAAAAACTTAACCAGCAGAAAATATTTTTTAGCAAAAATCTGACTTGTGACAATTCACTCAAAAATGGTGCCAACTGGTTGCAAATGCTCCCCTGAAAGGTTTGGCACTCGAAACAGAAGGCTTTTTATTACAGGACAAGAAATCAGCCCTCAAAAACTTAACCAGTAGAAAATATTTTTTTGAAAAAATCCCTAAGCCCCGGGGTCACAATTTCAGCAAAAATCCGACTTTTGGCAATTCACTCCAAAATGGTGCCAAAAGCTTGAAAATGCTCTCCTGAAAGGTTTGGCACTCAAAACAGGAGGCTTTTTATGATAGGACAAGAAATCAGCCCTCAAAAACTTAACCAGCAGAAAATATTTTTTAGCAAAAATCTGACTTTTGGCAATTCACTCCAAAATGGTGCCAAAAGCTTGAAAATGCTCTCCTGAAAGGTTTGGCACTCAAAACAGGAGGCTTTTTATGATAGGACAAGAAATCAGCCCTCAAAAACTTAACCAGCAGAAAATATTTTTTAGCAAAAATCTGACTTCTGGCAATTCACTCAAAAATGGTGCCAACTGGTTGCAAATGCTCCCCTGAAAGGTTTGGCACTCGAAACAGAAGGCTTTTTATCACAGGACAAGAAATCAGCCCTCAAAAACTTAACCGGCAGAAAATATTATTTTGAAAAAATCCCTAAGCCCCGGGGTCGAAATTTCAGCAAAAATTTGACTTTTGGCAATTCACTCAAAAATGGTGCCAAAACCTTGAAAATGGTCTCCTGAAAGGTTTGGCGATGGAAACAGAAGGCTTTTTATCACAGGACAAGAAATCAGCCCTCAAAAACTTAACCGGCAGAAAATATTTTTTTGAAGAAATCCCTAAGCCCCGGGGTCACAATTTCAGCAAAAATCTGACTTTTGGCAATTCACTCCAAAATGGTGCCAAAAACTTGAAAATGCTCTCCTGAAAGGTTTGGCACTCGAAACAGAAGCCTTTTTATCACAGGACAAGAAATCAGCCCTCAAAAACTTAACCGGCAGAAAATATTTTTTTGAAAAAATCCCTAAGCCCCGGGGTCACAACTTCAGCAAAAATCTGACTTTTGGCAATTCACTCCAAAATGGTGCCAAAAGCTTGAAAATGTTCTCCTGAAAGTTTTGGCAATCGAAATAGAAGGCTTTTTATCACAGGACAAGAAATCAGCCCTCAAAAACTTAACCGGCAGAAAATATTTTTTTGAAAAAATCCCTAAGCCCCGGGGTCACAATTTCACCAAAAATCTGACTTTTGGCAATTCACTCCAAAATGGTGCCAAAAGCTTGAAAATGCTCTCCTGAAAGGTTTGGCACTCGAAACAGAAGCCTTTTTATCACAGGACAAGAAATCAGCCCTCAAAAACTTAACCGGCAGAAAATATTTTTTTGAAAAAATCCCTAAGCCCCGGGGTCACAACTTCAGCAAAAATCTGACTTTTGGCAATTCACTCCAAAATGGTGCCAAAAGCTTGAAAATGTTCTCCTGAAAGTTTTGGCAATCGAAATAGAAGGCTTTTTATCACAGGACAAGAAATCAGCCCTCAAAAACTTAACCGGCAGAAAATATTTTTTTGAAAAAATCCCTAAGCCCCGGGGTCACAAGTTCACCAAAAATCTGACATTTGGCAATTCACTCCAAAATGGTGCCAAAAGCTTGAAAATGCTCTCCTGAAAGGTTTGGCACTCGAAACAGAAGCCTTTTTATCACAGGACAAGAAATCAGCCCTCAAAAACTTAACCAGCAGAAAATATTTTTTAGCAAAAATCTGACTTTTGGCAATTCACTCCAAAATGGTGCCAAAAGCTTGAAAATGCTCTCCTGAAAGGTTTGGCACTCAAAACAGGAGGCTTTTTATGATAGGACAAGAAATCAGCCCTCAAAAACTTAACCAGCAGAAAATATTTTTTAGCAAAAATCTGACTTCTGGCAATTCACTCAAAAATGGTGCCAACTGGTTGCAAATGCTCCGCTGAAAGGTTTGGCACTCGAAACAGAAGGCTTTTTATCACAGGACAAGAAATCAGCCCTCAAAACCTTAACCGGCAGAAAATATTTTTTTGAAAAAATCCCTAAACCCCGAGGTCACAATTTCAGCAAAAATCTGACTTTCGGCAATTCACTCCAAAATGGTGCCAGAAGCTTGAAAATGCTCTCCTGAAAGGTTTGGCACTCGAAACAGAAGCCTTTTTATCACAGGACAAGAAATCAGCCCTCAAAAACTTAACCGGCAGAAAATATTTTTTTGAAAATATCTGACTTTTTGCAATTCACTCAAAAATGCTGCCAACTGGTTGCAAATGCTCCCCTGAAAGGTTTGGCACTCGATGCAGAAGGCTTTTTATCACAGGACAAGAAATCAGCCCTCAAAAACTTAACCGGCAGAAAATGTTTTTTTTGAAAAAATCCCTAAGCCCCGGGGTCACAATTTCAGCCAAAATCTGACTTTTGGCAATTCACTCCAAAATGGTCCCAAAAGCTTGAAAATGCTCTCCTGAAAGGTTTGGCACTCAAAACAGGAGGTTTTTTATCACAGGACAAGAAATCAGCCCTCAAAAACTTAACCGGCAGAAAATATTTTTTTGAAAAAATCCCTAAGCCCCGGGGTCACAATTTCAGCAAAAATCTGACTTTTGGCAATTCAAAATGGTGCCAAAAGCTTGAAAATGCTCTCCTGAAAGGTTTGGCACTCAAAACAGGAGGCTTTTTATGATAGGACAAGAAATCAGCCCTCAAAAACTTAACCAGCAGAAAATATTTTTTAGCCAAAATCTGACTTTTGGCAAATCACTCAAAAATGCTGCCAACTGGTTGCAAATGCTCCCCTGAAAGGTTTGGCACTCGAAGCAGAAGGCTTTTTATCACAGGACAAGAAATCAGCCCTCAAAAACTTAACCGGCAGAAAATATTTTTTTGAAAAAATCCCTAAGCCCCGGGGTCACAATTTCAGCCAAAATCTGATCTTTGGCAATTCACTCCAAAATGGTGCCAAAAGCTTGAAAATGCTCCCCTGAAAGGTTTGGCGATGGAAACAGAAGGCTTTTTATCAAACGACAAGAAATCAGCCCTCAAAAACTTAACCGGCAGAAAATATTTTTTTGAAAAAATCCCTAAGCCCCGGGGTCACAATTTCAGCAAAAATCTGACTTCTGGCAATTCACTCAAAAATGGTGCCAACTGGTTGCAAATGCTCCCCTGAAAGGTTTGGCACTCGAAACAGAAGGCTTTTTATCACAGGACAAGAAATCAGCCCTCAAAAACTTAACCGGCAGAAAATATTTTTTTGAAAAAATCCCTAAGCCCCGGGGTCACAACTTCAGCAAAAATCTGACTTTTGGCAATTCACTCCAAAATGGTGCCAAAAACTTGAAAATGCTCTCCTGAAAGGTTGGGCGATGGAAAAAGAAGGCTTTTTATCACAGGACAAGAAATCAGCCCTCAAAAACTTAACCGGCAGAAAATATTTTTTTGAAAAAATCCCTAAGCCCCGGGGTCACAATTTCAGCAAAAATCTGACTTTTGGCAATTCACTCCAAAATGGTGCCAGAAGCTTGAAAATGCTCTCCTGAAAGGTTTGGCACTCAAAACAGGAGGCTTTTTATGATAGGACACGAAATCAGCCCTCAAAAACTTAACCAGCAGAAAATATTTCTTAGCAAAAATCTGAGTTCTGGCAATTCACTCAAAAATGGTGCCAACTGGTTGCAAATGCTCCCCTGAAAGGTTTGGCACTCGAAACAGAAGGCTTTTTATCACAGGACAAGAAATCAGCCCTCAAAAACTTAACCGGCAGAAAATATTTTTTTGAAAAAATCCCTAAGCCCCTGGGTCACAATTTCAGCAAAAATCCGACTTTAAACAATTCACTCCAAAATGGTGCCAAAAGCTTGAAAATGCTCCCCAGAAAGGTTTGGCGATGGAAACAGAAGGCTTTTTATCACAGGACAAGAAATCAGCCCTCAAAAACTTAACCGGGAGAAAATATTTTTTTGAAAAAATCCCTAAGCCCCGGGGTCACAATTTCATCAAAAATTTGACTTTTGGCAATTCACTCAAAAATGGTGCCAAAAGCTTGAAAATGCTCTCCTGAAAGGTTTGGCACTCGAAACAGAAGGCTTTTTATCACTGGACAAGAAATCAGCCCTCAAAAACTTAGCCGGCAGAAAATATTTTTTTGAAGAAATCCCTAAGCCCCAGGGTCACAATTTCAGCAAAAATCTGACTTTTGGCAATTCACTCAAAAATGGTGCCCAAATCTTGAAAATGCTCTCCTGAAAGGTTTGGCACTCGAAACAGAAGGCTTTTTATCACAAGACAAGAAATCAGCCCTCAAAAACTTAACCGGCAGAAAATATTTTTTTGAAAAAATCCCTAAGCCCCGGGGTCACAACTTCAGCAAGAATCTGACTTTTGGCAATTCACTCCAAAATGGTGCCAAAAACTTGAAAATGCTCTCCTGAAAGGTTTGGCACTCAAAACAGGAGGCTTTTTATGATAGGACAAGAAATCAGCCCTCAAAAACTTAACCAGCAGAAAATATTTTTTAGCAAAAATCTGACTTTTGGCAATTCACTCGAAAATGGTGCCAAAAGCTTGAAAATGCTCTCCTGAAAGGTTTGGCACTCAAAACAGGAGGCTTTTTATGATAGGACAAGAAATCAGCCCTCAAAAACTTAACCAGCAGAAAATATTTTTTAGCAAAAATCTGACTTCTGGCAAATCACTCAAAAATGGTGCCAACTGGTTGCAAATGCTCCCCTGAAAGGTTTGGCACTCGAAACAGAAGGCTTTTTATCACAGGACAAGAAATCAGCCCTCAAAAACTTAACAAAAAAATCTGACTTTTGGCAATTCACTCCAAAATGGTGCCAAAAGCTTGAAAATGCTCCCCTGAAAGGTTTGGCGATGAAAACGGAAGGCTTTTTATCAAACGACAAGAAATCAGCCCTCAAAAACTTAACCGGCAGAAAATATTTTTTTGAAAAAATCCCTAAGCCCCGGGGTCACAATTTCAGCAAAAATCTGACTTCTTGCAATTCACTCAAAAATGGTGCCAACTGGTTGCAAATGCTCCCCTGAAAGGTTTGGCACTCGAAACAGAAGGCTTTTTATCACAGGACAAGAAATCAGCCCTCAAAAACTTAACCGGCAGAAAATATTTTTTTGAAAAAATCCCTAAGCCCCGGGGTCACAATTTCAGCAAAAATCTGACTTTTGGCAATTCACTCAAAAATGGTGCCAAAAGCTTGAAAATGCTCTCCTGAAAGGTTTGCCACTCGAAACAGAAGGCTTTTTATCACAGGACAAGAAATCAGCCCTCAAAAACTTAACCGGCAGAAAATATTTTTTTGAAGAAATCCCTAAGCTCCGGGGTCACAATTTCAGCAAAAATCTGACTTTTGGCAATTCACTCCAAAATGGTGCCAAAAACTTGAAAATGCTCTCCTGAAAGGTTTGGCACTCGAAACAGAAGGCTTTTTATCACAGGACAAGAAATCAGCCCTCAAAAACTTAACCGGCAGAAAATATTTTTTTGAAAAAATCCCTAAGCCCCGGGGTCACAATTTCAGCAAAAATCTGACTTTTGGCAATTCACTCCAAAATGGTGCCAAAAGCTTGAAAATGCTCTCCTGAAAGGTTTGGCACTCAAAACAGGAGGCTTTTTATGATAGGACAAGAAATCAGCCCTCAAAAACTTAACCAGCAGAAAATATTTTTTAGCAAAAATCTGACTTCTGGCAATTCACTCAAAAATGGTGCCAAATGGTTGCAAATGCTCCCCTGAAAGGTTTGGCACTCGAAACAGAAGGCTTTTTATCACAGGACAAGAAATCAGCCCTGAAAAACTTAACCGGCAGAAATTATTTTTTTGAAAAAATCCCTAAGCCCCGGGGTCGAAATTTCAGCAAAAATTTGACTTTTGGCAATTCACTCAAAAATGGTGCCAAAACCTTGAAAATGCTCTCCTGAAAGGTTTGGCACTCGAAAAAGAAGGCTTTTTATCACAGGACAAGAAATCAGCCCTCAAAAACTTAACCGGCAGAAAATATTTTTTTGAAGAAATCCCTAAGCCCCGGGGTCACAATTTCAGCAAAAATCTGACTTTTGGCAATTCACTCCAAAATGGTGCCAAAAACATGAAAATGCTCTCCTGAAAGGTTTGGCACTCAAAACAGGAGGCTTTTTATGATAGGACAAGAAATCAGCCCTCAAAAACTTAACCGGCAGAAAATATTTTTTTGAAAAAATCCCTAAGCCCCGGGGTCACAATTTCAGCAAAAATCTGACTTTTGGCAATTCACTCAAAAATGGTGCCAAAAGCTTGGAAATGCTCTCCTGAAAGGTTTGGCGATGGAAAAAGAAGGCTTTTTATCACAGGACAAGAAATCAGCCCTCAAAAACTTAACCGGTAGAAAATATTTTTTTGAAAAAATCCCTAAGCCCCGGGGTCACAATTTCAGCAAAAATCTGACTTTTGGCAATTCACTCCAAAATGGTGCCAAAAACTTGAAAATGCTCTCCTGAAAGGTTTGGCACTCGAAACAGGAGGCTTTTTATGATAGGACACGAAATCAGCCCTCAAAAACTTAACCAGCAGAAAATATTTCTTAGCAAAAATCTGACTTCTGGCAATTCACTAAAAAATGGTGCCAACTGGTTGCAAATGCTCCCCTGAAAGGTTTGGCACTCGAAACAGAAGGCTTTTTATCACAGGACAAGAAATCAGCCCTCAAAAACCTAACCGGCAGAAAATATTTTTTTGAAAAAATCCCTAAGCAATTTCAGCAAAAATCCGACTTTTGGCAATTCACTCCAAAATGGTGCCAAAAGCTTGAAAATGCTCTCCTGAAAGGTTTGGCACTCAAAACAGGAGGCTTTTTATGATAGGACAAGAAATCAGCCCTCAAAAACTTAACCAGCAGAAAATATTTTTTAGCAAAAATCTGACTTTTGGCAATTCACTCCAAAATGGTGCCAAAAGCTTGAAAATGCTCTCCTGAAAGGTTTGGCACTCAAAACAGGAGGCTTTTTATGATAGGACAAGAAATCAGCCCTCAAAAACTTAACCAGCAGAAAATATTTTTTAGCAAAAATCTGACTTCTGGCAATTCACTCAAAAATGGTGCCAACTGGTTGCAAATGCTCCGCTGAAAGGTTTGGCACTCGAAACAGAAGGCTTTTTATCACAGGACAAGAAATCAGCCCTCAAAAACCTAACCGGCAGAAAATATTTTTTTGAAAAAATCCCTAAGCCCCGGGGTCACAATTTCACCAAAAATCTGACTTTTGGCAATTCACTCCAAAATGGTACCAAAAGCTTGAAAATGCTCTCCTGAAAGGTTGGGCGATGGAAAAAGAAGGCTTTTTATCACAGGACAAGAAATCAGCCCTCAAAACCTTAACCGGCAGAAAATATTTTTTTGAAAAAATCCCTAAACCCCGAGGTCACAATTTCAGCAAAAATCTGACTTTCGGCAATTCACTCCAAAATGGTGCCAGAAGCTTGAAAATGCTCTCCTGAAAGGTTTGGCACTCGAAACAGAAGCCTTTTTATCACAGGACAAGAAATCAGCCCTCAAAAACTTAACCGGCAGAAAATATTTTTTTGAAAAAATCCCTAAGCCCCGGGGTCACAATTTCAGCAAAAATCTGACTTTCGGCAATTCACTCCAAAATGGTGCCAGAAGTTTGAAAATGCTCTCCTGAAAGGTTTGGCTCTCAAAACAGGAGGCTTTTCATCACAGGACAAAAAATCAGCCCTCAAAAACTTAACCAGCAGAAAATATTATTTAGCAAAAATCTGACTTTTTGCTATTCACTCAAAAATGCTGCCAACTGGTTGCAAATGCTCCCCTGAAAGGTTTGGTACTCGAAACAGAAGGCTTTTTATCACAGGACAAGAAATCAGCCCTCAAAAACTTAACCGGCAGAAAATATTTTTTTGAAGAAATCCCTAAGCCCCGGGGTCACAACTTCAGCAAAAATCTGACTTTTGGCAATTCACTCCAAAATGGTGCCAAAAACTTGAAAATGCTCTCCTGAAAGGTTGGGCGATGGAAAAAGAAGGCTTTTTATCACAGGACAAGAAATCAGCCCTCAAAAACTTAACCGGCAGAAAATATTTTTTGAAAAAATCCCTAAGCCCCGGGGTCATAATTTCAGCAAAAATCTGACTTTTGGCAATTCACTCCAAAATGGTGCCAAAAGCTTGAAAATGCTCTCCTGAAAGGTTTGGCACTAAAAACAGGAGGCTTTTTATGATAGGACAAGAAATCAGCCCTCAAAAACTTAACCAGCAGAAAATATTTTTTAGCAAAAATCTGACTTGTGACAATTCACTCAAAAATGGTGCCAACTGGTTGCAAATGCTCCCCTGAAAGGTTTGGCACTCGAAACAGAAGGCTTTTTATTACAGGACAAGAAATCAGCCCTCAAAAACTTAACCAGTAGAAAATATTTTTTTGAAAAAATCCCTAAGCCCCGGGGTCACAATTTCAGCAAAAATCCGACTTTTGGCAATTCACTCCAAAATGGTGCCAAAAGCTTGAAAATGCTCTCCTGAAAGGTTTGGCACTCAAAACAGGAGGCTTTTTATGATAGGACAAGAAATCAGCCCTCAAAAACTTAACCAGCAGAAAATATTTTTTAGCAAAAATCTGACTTTTGGCAATTCACTCCAAAATGGTGCCAAAAGCTTGAAAATGCTCTCCTGAAAGGTTTGGCACTCAAAACAGGAGGCTTTTTATGATAGGACAAGAAATCAGCCCTCAAAAACTTAACCAGCAGAAAATATTTTTTAGCAAAAATCTGACTTCTGGCAATTCACTCAAAAATGGTGCCAACTGGTTGCAAATGCTCCCCTGAAAGGTTTGGCACTCGAAACAGAAGGCTTTTTATCACAGGACAAGAAATCAGCCCTCAAAAACTTAACCGGCAGAAAATATTATTTTGAAAAAATCCCTAAGCCCCGGGGTCGAAATTTCAGCAAAAATTTGACTTTTGGCAATTCACTCAAAAATGGTGCCAAAACCTTGAAAATGGTCTCCTGAAAGGTTTGGCGATGGAAACAGAAGGCTTTTTATCACAGGACAAGAAATCAGCCCTCAAAAACTTAACCGGCAGAAAATATTTTTTTGAAGAAATCCCTAAGCCCCGGGGTCACAATTTCAGCAAAAATCTGACTTTTGGCAATTCACTCCAAAATGGTGCCAAAAACTTGAAAATGCTCTCCTGAAAGGTTTGGCACTCGAAACAGAAGCCTTTTTATCACAGGACAAGAAATCAGCCCTCAAAAACTTAACCGGCAGAAAATATTTTTTTGAAAAAATCCCTAAGCCCCGGGGTCACAACTTCAGCAAAAATCTGACTTTTGGCAATTCACTCCAAAATGGTGCCAAAAGCTTGAAAATGTTCTCCTGAAAGTTTTGGCAATCGAAATAGAAGGCTTTTTATCACAGGACAAGAAATCAGCCCTCAAAAACTTAACCGGCAGAAAATATTTTTTTGAAAAAATCCCTAAGCCCCGGGGTCACAATTTCACCAAAAATCTGACTTTTGGCAATTCACTCCAAAATGGTGCCAAAAGCTTGAAAATGCTCTCCTGAAAGGTTTGGCACTCGAAACAGAAGCCTTTTTATCACAGGACAAGAAATCAGCCCTCAAAAACTTAACCGGCAGAAAATATTTTTTTGAAAAAATCCCTAAGCCCCGGGGTCACAACTTCAGCAAAAATCTGACTTTTGGCAATTCACTCCAAAATGGTGCCAAAAGTTTGAAAATGTTCTCCTGAAAGTTTTGGCAATCGAAATAGAAGGCTTTTTATCACAGGACAAGAAATCAGCCCTCAAAAACTTAACCGGCAGAAAATATTTTTTTGAAAAAATCCCTAAGCCCCGGGGTCACAAGTTCACCAAAAATCTGACATTTGGCAATTCACTCCAAAATGGTGCCAAAAGCTTGAAAATGCTCTCCTGAAATGTTTGGCACTCGAAACAGAAGCCTTTTTATCACAGGACAAGAAATCAGCCCTCAAAAACTTAACCGGCAGAAAATATTTTTTTGAAAAAATCCCTAAGCCCCGGGGTCACAATTTCAGCAAAAATCTGACTTTTGGCAATTCACTCCAAAATGGTGCCAAAAGCTTGAAAATGCTCTCCTGAAAGGTTTGGCACTCAAAACAGGAGGCTTTTTATGATAGGACAAGAAATCAGCCCTCAAAAACTTAACCAGCAGAAAATATTTTTTAGCAAAAATCTGACTTCTGGCAATTCACTCAAAAATGGTGCCAACTGGTTGCAAATGCTCCGCTGAAAGGTTTGGCACTCGAAACAGAAGGCTTTTTATCACAGGACAAGAAATCAGCCCTCAAAAACCTAACCGGCAGAAAATATTTTTTTGAAAAAATCCCTAAGCCCCGGGGTCACAATTTCACCAAAAATCTGACTTTTGGCAATTCACTCCAAAATGGTACCAAAAGCTTGAAAATGCTCTCCTGAAAGGTTGGGCGATGGAAAAAGAAGGCTTTTTATCACAGGACAAGAAATCAGCCCTCAAAACCTTAACCGGCAGAAAATATTTTTTTGAAAAAATCCCTAAACCCCGAGGTCACAATTTCAGCAAAAATCTGACTTTCGGCAATTCACTCCAAAATGGTGCCAGAAGCTTGAAAATGCTCTCCTGAAAGGTTTGGCACTCGAAACAGAAGCCTTTTTATCACAGGACAAGAAATCAGCCCTCAAAAACTTAACCGGCAGAAAATATTTTTTTGAAAAAATCCCTAAGCCCCGGGGTCACAATTTCAGCAAAAATCTGACTTTCGGCAATTCACTCCAAAATGGTGCCAGAAGTTTGAAAATGCTCTCCTGAAAGGTTTGGCTCTCAAAACAGGAGGCTTTTCATCACAGGACAAAAAATCAGCCCTCAAAAACTTAACCAGCAGAAAATATTTTTTAGCAAAAATCTGACTTTTTGCAATTCACTCAAAAATGCTGCCAACTGGTTGCAAATGCTCCCCTGAAAGGTTTGGCACTCGATGCAGAAGGCTTTTTATCACAGGACAAGAAATCAGCCCTCAAAAACTTAACCGGCAGAAAATGTTTTTTTTGAAAAAATCCCTAAGCCCCGGGGTCACAATTTCAGCCAAAATCTGACTTTTGGCAATTCACTCCAAAATGGTCCCAAAAGCTTGAAAATGCTCTCCTGAAAGGTTTGGCACTCAAAACAGGAGGCTTTTTATCACAGGACAAGAAATCAGCCCTCAAAAACTTAACCGGCAGAAAATATTTTTTTGAAAAAATCCCTAAGCCCCGGGGTCACAATTTCAGCAAAAATCTGACTTTTGGCAATTCAAAATGGTGCCAAAAGCTTGAAAATGCTCTCCTGAAAGGTTTGGCACTCAAAACAGGAGGCTTTTTATGATAGGACAAGAAATCAGCCCTCAAAAACTTAACCAGCAGAAAATATTTTTTAGCCAAAATCTGACTTTTGGCAAATCACTCAAAAATGCTGCCAACTGGTTGCAAATGCTCCCCTGAAAGGTTTGGCACTCGAAGCAGAAGGCTTTTTATCACAGGACAAGAAATCAGCCCTCAAAAACTTAACCGGCAGAAAATATTTTTTTGAAAAAATCCCTAAGCCCCGGGGTCACAATTTCAGCCAAAATCTGATCTTTGGCAATTCACTCCAAAATGGTGCCAAAAGCTTGAAAATGCTCCCCTGAAAGGTTTGGCACTCGAAACAGAAGGCTTTTTATCACAGGACAAGAAATCAGCCCTCAAAAACTTAACCGGCAGAAAATATTTTTTTGAAAAAATCCCTAAGCCCCGGGGTCACAACTTCAGCAAAAATCTGACTTTTGGCAATTCACTCCAAAATGGTGCCAAAAACTTGAAAATGCTCTCCTGAAAGGTTGGGCGATGGAAAAAGAAGGCTTTTTATCACAGGACAAGAAATCAGCCCTCAAAAACTTAACCGGCAGAAAATATTTTTTTGAAAAAATCCCTAAGCCCCGGGGTCACAATTTCAGCAAAAATCTAACTTTTGGCAATTCACTCCAAAATGGTGCCAGAAGCTTGAAAATGCTCTCCTGAAAGGTTTGGCACTCAAAACAGGAGGCTTTTTATGATAGGACACGAAATCAGCCCTCAAAAACTTAACCAGCAGAAAATATTTCTTAGCAAAAATCTGAGTTCTGGCAATTCACTCAAAAATGGTGCCAACTGGTTGCAAATGCTCCCCTGAAAGGTTTGGCACTCGAAACAGAAGGCTTTTTATCACAGGACAAGAAATCAGCCCTCAAAAACTTAACCGGCAGAAAATATTTTTTTGAAAAAATCCCTAAGCCCCTGGGTCACAATTTCAGCAAAAATCCGACTTTAAACAATTCACTCCAAAATGGTGCCAAAAGCTTGAAAATGCTCCCCAGAAAGGTTTGGCGATGGAAACAGAAGGCTTTTTATCACAGGACAAGAAATCAGCCCTCAAAAACTTAACCGGGAGAAAATATTTTTTTGAAAAAATCCCTAAGCCCCGGGGTCACAATTTCATCAAAAATTTGACTTTTGGCAATTCACTCAAAAATGGTGCCAAAAGCTTGAAAATGCTCTCCTGAAAGGTTTGGCACTCGAAACAGAAGGCTTTTTATCACTGGACAAGAAATCAGCCCTCAAAAACTTAGCCGGCAGAAAATATTTTTTTGAAGAAATCCCTAAGCCCCAGGGTCACAATTTCAGCAAAAATCTGACTTTTGGCAATTCACTCAAAAATGGTGCCCAAATCTTGAAAATGCTCTCCTGAAAGGTTTGGCACTCGAAACAGAAGGCTTTCTATCACAAGACAAGAAATCAGCCCTCAAAAACTTAACCGGCAGAAAATATTTTTTTGAAAAAATCCCTAAGCCCCGGGGTCACAACTTCAGCAAGAATCTGACTTTTGGCAATTCACTCCAAAATGGTGCCAAAAACTTGAAAATGCTCTCCTGAAAGGTTTGGCACTCAAAACAGGAGGCTTTTTATGATAGGACAAGAAATCAGCCCTCAAAAACTTAACCAGCAGAAAATATTTTTTAGCAAAAATCTGACTTTTGGCAATTCACTCGAAAATGGTGCCAAAAGCTTGAAAATGCTCTCCTGAAAGGTTTGGCACTCAAAACAGGAGGCTTTTTATGATAGGACAAGAAATCAGCCCTCAAAAACTTAACCAGCAGAAAATATTTTTTAGCAAAAATCTGACTTCTGGCAAATCACTCAAAAATGGTGCCAACTGGTTGCAAATGCTCCCCTGAAAGGTTTGGCACTCGAAACAGAAGGCTTTTTATCACAGGACAAGAAATCAGCCCTCAAAAACTTAACAAAAAAATCTGACTTTTGGCAATTCACTCCAAAATGGTGCCAAAAGCTTGAAAATGCTCCCCTGAAAGGTTTGGCGATGAAAACGGAAGGCTTTTTATCAAACGACAAGAAATCAGCCCTCAAAAACTTAACCGGCAGAAAATATTTTTTTGAAAAAATCCCTAAGCCCCGGGGTCACAATTTCAGCAAAAATCTGACTTCTTGCAATTCACTCAAAAATGGTGCCAACTGGTTGCAAATGCTCCCCTGAAAGGTTTGGCACTCGAAACAGAAGGCTTTTTATCACAGGACAAGAAATCAGCCCTCAAAAACTTAACCGGCAGAAAATATTTTTTTGAAAAAATCCCTAAGCCCCGGGGTCACAATTTCAGCAAAAATCTGACTTTTGGCAATTCACTCAAAAATGGTGCCAAAAGCTTGAAAATGCTCTCCTGAAAGGTTTGCCACTCGAAACAGAAGGCTTTTTATCACAGGACAAGAAATCAGCCCTCAAAAACTTAACCGGCAGAAAATATTTTTTTGAAGAAATCCCTAAGCTCCGGGGTCACAATTTCAGCAAAAATCTGACTTTTGGCAATTCACTCCAAAATGGTGCCAAAAACTTGAAAATGCTCTCCTGAAAGGTTTGGCACTCGAAACAGAAGGCTTTTTATCACAGGACAAGAAATCAGCCCTCAAAAACTTAACCGGCAGAAAATATTTTTTTGAAAAAATCCCTAAGCCCCGGGGTCACAATTTCAGCAAAAATCTGACTTTTGGCAATTCACTCCAAAATGGTGCCAAAAGCTTGAAAATGCTCTCCTGAAAGGTTTGGCACTCAAAACAGGAGGCTTTTTATGATAGGACAAGAAATCAGCCCTCAAAAACTTAACGAGCAGAAAATATTTTTTAGCAAAAATCTGACTTCTGGCAATTCACTCAAAAATGGTGCCAAATGGTTGCAAATGCTCCCCTGAAAGGTTTGGCACTCGAAACAGAAGGCTTTTTATCACAGGACAAGAAATCAGCCCTGAAAAACTTAACCGGCAGAAATTATTTTTTTGAAAAAATCCCTAAGCCCCGGGGTCGAAATTTCAGCAAAAATTTGACTTTTGGCAATTCACTCAAAAATGGTGCCAAAACCTTAAAAATGCTCTCCTGAAAGGTTTGGCACTCGAAAAAGAAGGCTTTTTATCACAGGACAAGAAATCAGCCCTCAAAAACTTAACCGGCAGAAAATATTTTTTTGAAGAAATCCCTAAGCCCCGGGGTCACAATTTCAGCAAAAATCTGACTTTTGGCAATTCACTCCAAAATGGTGCCAAAAACATGAAAATGCTCTCCTGAAAGGTTTGGCACTCAAAACAGGAGGCTTTTTATGATAGGACAAGAAATCAGCCCTCAAAAACTTAACCGGCAGAAAATATTTTTTTGAAAAAATCCCTAAGCCCCGGGGTCACAATTTCAGCAAAAATCTGATCTTTGGCAATTCACTCAAAAATGGTGCCAAAAGCTTGGAAATGCTCTCCTGAAAGGTTTGGCGATGGAAAAAGAAGGCTTTTTATCACAGGACAAGAAATCAGCCCTCAAAAACTTAACCAGTAGAAAATATTTTTTTGAAAAAATCCCTAAGCCCCGGGGTCACAATTTCAGCAAAAATCTGACTTTTGGCAATTCACTCCAAAATGGTGCCAAAAACTTGAAAATGCTCTCCTGAAAGGTTTGGCACTCGAAACAGAAGCCTTTTTATCACAGGACAAGAAATCAGCCCTCAAAAACTTAACCGGCAGAAAATATTTTTTTGAAAAAATCCCTAAGCCCCGGGGTCACAATTTCAGCAAAAATCTGACTTTTGGCAATTCACTCCAAAATGGTGCCAAAAGCTTGAAAATGTTCTCCTGAAAGTTTTGGCAATCGAAATAGAAGGCTTTTTATCACAGGACAAGAAATCAGCCCTCAAAAACTTAACCGGCAGAAAATATTTTTTTGAAAAAATCCCTAAGCCCCGGGGTCACAATTTCAGCAAAAATCTGACTTTTGGCAATTCACTCCAAAATGGTGCCAGAAGCTTGAAAATGCTCTCCTGAAAGGTTTGGCACTCAAAACAGGAGGCTTTTTATGATAGGACACGAAATCAGCCCTCAAAAACTTAACCAGCAGAAAATATTTCTTAGCAAAAATCTGACTTCTGGCAATTCACTAAAAAATGGTGCCAACTGGTTGCAAATGCTCCCCTGAAAGGTTTGGCACTCGAAACAGAAGGCTTTTTATCACAGGACAAGAAATCAGCCCTCAAAAACCTAACCGGCAGAAAATATTTTTTTGAAAAAATCCCTAAGCCCCGGGGTCACAATTTCAGCAAAAATCCGACTTTTGACAATTCACTCCAAAATGGTGCCAAAAGCTTGAAAATGCTCCCCAGAAAGGTTTGGCGATGGAAACAGAAGGCTTTTTATCACAGGACAAGAAATCAGCCCTCAAAACCTTAACCGGCAGAAAATATTTTTTTGAAAAAATCCCTAAGCCCCGGGGTCACAATTTCAGCAAAAATTTGACTTTTGGCAATTCACTCAAAAATGGTGCCAAAAGCTTGAAAATGCTCTCCTGAAAGGTTTGGCACTCGAAACAGAAGCCTTTTTATCACAGGACAAGAAATCAGCCCTCAAAAACTTAACCGGCAGAAAATATTTTTTTGAAAAAATCCCTAAGCCCCGGGGTCACAATTTCAGCAAAAATCTGACTTTTGGCAATTCACTCCAAAATCGTGCCAAAAGCTTGAAAATGCTCTCCTGAAAGGTTTGGCACTCGAAACAGAAGGCTTTTTATCACAGGACAAGAAATCAGCCCTCAAAACCTTAACCGGCAGAAAATATTTTTTTGAAAAAATCCCTAAGCCCCGGGGTCACAATTTCAGCAAAAATCTGACTTTTGGCAATTCACTCCAAAATGGTGCCAAAAGCTTGAAAATGCTCTCCTGAAAGGTTTGGCACTCGAAACAGAAGCCTTTTTATCACAGGACAAGAAATCAGCCCTCAAAAACTTAACGAGCAGAAAATATTTTTTAGCAAAAATCTGACTTCTGGCAATTCACTCAAAAATGGTGCCAAATGGTTGCAAATGCTCCCCTGAAAGGTTTGGCACTCGAAACAGAAGGCTTTTTATCACAGGACAAGAAATCAGCCCTGAAAAACTTAACCGGCAGAAATTATTTTTTTGAAAAAATCCCTAAGCCCCGGGGTCGAAATTTCAGCAAAAATTTGACTTTTGGCAATTCACTCAAAAATGGTGCCAAAACCTTAAAAATGCTCTCCTGAAAGGTTTGGCACTCGAAAAAGAAGGCTTTTTATCACAGGACAAGAAATCAGCCCTCAAAAACTTAACCGGCAGAAAATATTTTTTTGAAGAAATCCCTAAGCCCCGGGGTCACAATTTCAGCAAAAATCTGACTTTTGGCAATTCACTCCAAAATGGTGCCAAAAACATGAAAATGCTCTCCTGAAAGGTTTGGCACTCAAAACAGGAGGCTTTTTATGATAGGACAAGAAATCAGCCCTCAAAAACTTAACCGGCAGAAAATATTTTTTTGAAAAAATCCCTAAGCCCCGGGGTCACAATTTCAGCAAAAATCTGATCTTTGGCAATTCACTCAAAAATGGTGCCAAAAGCTTGGAAATGCTCTCCTGAAAGGTTTGGCGATGGAAAAAGAAGGCTTTTTATCACAGGACAAGAAATCAGCCCTCAAAAACTTAACCAGTAGAAAATATTTTTTTGAAAAAATCCCTAAGCCCCGGGGTCACAATTTCAGCAAAAATCTGACTTTTGGCAATTCACTCCAAAATGGTGCCAAAAACTTGAAAATGCTCTCCTGAAAGGTTTGGCACTCGAAACAGAAGCCTTTTTATCACAGGACAAGAAATCAGCCCTCAAAAACTTAACCGGCAGAAAATATTTTTTTGAAAAAATCCCTAAGCCCCGGGGTCACAATTTCAGCAAAAATCTGACTTTTGGCAATTCACTCCAAAATGGTGCCAAAAGCTTGAAAATGTTCTCCTGAAAGTTTTGGCAATCGAAATAGAAGGCTTTTTATCACAGGACAAGAAATCAGCCCTCAAAAACTTAACCGGCAGAAAATATTTTTTTGAAAAAATCCCTAAGCCCCGGGGTCACAATTTCAGCAAAAATCTGACTTTTGGCAATTCACTCCAAAATGGTGCCAGAAGCTTGAAAATGCTCTCCTGAAAGGTTTGGCACTCAAAACAGGAGGCTTTTTATGATAGGACACGAAATCAGCCCTCAAAAACTTAACCAGCAGAAAATATTTCTTAGCAAAAATCTGACTTCTGGCAATTCACTAAAAAATGGTGCCAACTGGTTGCAAATGCTCCCCTGAAAGGTTTGGCACTCGAAACAGAAGCCTTTTTATCACAGGACAAGAAATCAGCCCTCAAAAACTTAACCGGCAGAAAATATTTTTTTGAAAAAATCCCTAAGCCCCGGGGTCACAATTTCAGCAAAAATCTGACTTTTGGCAATTCACTCCAAAATCGTGCCAAAAGCTTGAAAATGCTCTCCTGAAAGGTTTGGCACTCGAAACAGAAGCCTTATCACAGGACAAGAAATCAGCCCTCAAAAAATTAACCGGCAGAAAATATTTTTTTGAAACAATCCCTAAGCCCCGGGGTCACAATTTCAGCAAAAATCTGATCTTTGGCAATTCACTCAGAAATGGTGCCAAAAGCTTGGAAATGCTCTCCTGAAAGGTTTGGCGATGGAAAAAGAAGGCTTTTTATCACAGGACAAGAAATCAGCCCTCAAAAACTTAACCGGCAGAAAATATTTTTTTGAAAAAATCCCTAAGCCCCGGGGTCACAATTTCAGCAAAAATCTGACTTTTGGCAATTCACTCAAAAATCATGCCAAAAGCTTGAAAATGCTCTCCTGAAAGGTTTGGCACTTGAAACAGGAGACTTTTTATCACAGGAAAAGAAATCAGCCCTCAAAAACTTAACCAGCAGAAAATATTTTTTTTAAAAAATCCTTAAGCCCCGGGGTCACAATTTCAGCAAAAATCTGACTTTTGGGAATTCACTCCAAAATGGTGCCAAAAGCTTGAAAATGCTCTCCTGAAAGGTTTGGCACTCGAAACAGAAGGCTTTTTATCACAGGACAAGAAATCAGCCCTCAAAAACTTAACCGGCAGAAAATATTTTTTTGAAAAAATCCCTGAGCCCCGGGGTCACAATTTCAGCAAAAATCCGACTTTTGACAATTCACTCCAAAATGGTGCCAAAAGCTTGAAAATGCTCCCCAGAAAGGTTTGGCGATGGAAACAGAAGGCTTTTTATCACAGGACAAGAAATCAGCCCTCAAAAACTTAACCGGCAGAAAATATTTTTTTGAAAAAATCCCTAAGCCCCGGGGTCACAATTTCAGCAAAAATTTGACTTTTGGCAATTCACTCAAAAATGGTGCCAAAAGCTTGAAAATGCTCTCCTGAAAGGTTTGGCACTCGAAACAGAAGCCTTATCACAGGACAAGAAATCAGCCCTCAAAAAATTAACCGGCAGAAAATATTTTTTTGAAACAATCCCTAAGCCCCGGGGTCACAATTTCAGCAAAAATCTGATCTTTGGCAATTCACTCAGAAATGGTGCCAAAAGCTTGGAAATGCTCTCCTGAAAGGTTTGGCGATGGAAAAAGAAGGCTTTTTATCACAGGACAAGAAATCAGCCCTCAAAAACTTAACCGGCAGAAAATATTTTTTTGAAAAAATCCCTAAGCCCCGGGGTCACAATTTCAGCAAAAATCTGACTTTTGGCAATTCACTCAAAAATCATGCCAAAAGCTTGAAAATGCTCTCCTGAAAGGTTTGGCACTTGAAACAGGAGACTTTTTATCACAGGAAAAGAAATCAGCCCTCAAAAACTTAACCGGCAGAAAATATTTTTTTGAAAAAATCCCTGAGCCCCGGGGTCACAATTTCAGCAAAAATCCGACTTTTGACAATTCACTCCAAAATGGTGCCAAAAGCTTGAAAATGCTCCCCAGAAAGGTTTGGCGATGGAAACAGAAGGCTTTTTATCACAGGACAAGAAATCAGCCCTCAAAAACTTAACCGGCAGAAAATATTTTTTTGAAAAAATCCCTAAGCCCCGGGGTCACAATTTCAGCAAAAATTTGACTTTTGGCAATTCACTCAAAAATGGTGCCAAAAGCTTGAAAATGCTCTCCTGAAAGGTTTGGCACTCGAAACAGAAGCCTTATCACAGGACAAGAAATCAGCCCTCAAAAACTTAACCGGCAGAAAATATTTTTTTGAAAAAATCCCTAAGCCCCGGGGTCACAATTTCAGCAAAAATTTGACTTTTGGCAATTCACTCAAAAATGGTGCCAAAAGCTTGAAAATGCTCTCCTGAAAGGTTTGGCACTCGAAACAGAAGCCTTTTTATCACAGGACAAGAAATCAGCCCTCAAAAACTTAACCGGCAGAAAATATTTTTTTGAAGAAATCCCTAAGCCCCGGGGTCACAATTTCAGCAAAAATCTGACTTTTGGCAATTCACTCCAAAATCGTGCCAAAAGCTTGAAAATGCTCTCCTGAAAGGTTTGGCACTCGAAACAGAAGGCTTTTTATCACAGGACAAGAAATCAGCCCTCAAAACCTTAACCGGCAGAAAATATTTTTTTGAAAAAATCCCTAAGCCCCGGGGTCACAATTTCAGCAAAAATCTGACTTTTGGCAATTCACTCCAAAATGGTGCCAAAAGCTTGAAAATGCTCTCCTGAAAGGTTTGGCACTTGAAACAGAAGCCTTATCACAGGACAAGAAATCAGCCCTTAAAAACCTAACCGGCAGAAAATATTTTTTTGAAACAATCCCTAAGCCCCGGGGTCACAATTTCAGCAAAAATCTGATCTTTGGCAATTCACTCAAAAATGGTGCCAAAAGCTTGGAAATGCTCTCCTGAAAGGTTTGGCGATGGAAAAAGAAGGCTTTTTATCACAGGACAAGAAATCAGCCCTCAAAAACTTAACCGGCAGAAAATATTTTTTTGAAAAAATCCCTAAGCCCCGGAGTCACAATTTCAGCAAAAATTTGACCTTTGGCAATTCACTCAAAAATGGTGCCAAAAGCTTGAAAATGCTCTCCTGAAAGGTTTGGCACTCGAAACAGAAGGCTTTTTATCACAGGACAAGAAATCAGCCCTCAAAAACTTAACCGGCAGAAAATATTTTTTTGAAAAAAACCTCTAAGCCCCGGGGTCACAATTTCAGCAAAAATCTGACTTTTGGCAATTCACTCAAAAATGGTGCCAAAAGCTTGAAAATGCTCTCCTGAAAAGTTTGGCACTCGAAACAGAAGGCTTTTTATCACAGGACAAGAAATCAGCCCTCAAAAACTTAACCGGCAGAAAATATTTTTTTGAAAAAATCCCTAAGCCCCGGGGTCACAATTTCAGCAAAAATCTGATCTTTGGCAATTCACTCAAAAATGGTGCCAAAAGCTTGAAAATGCTCTCCTGAAAGGTTTGGCACTCAAAACAGAAGGCTTTTTATCACAGGACAAGAAATCAGCCCTCAAAAACTTAACCGGCAGAAAATATTTTTTTGAAAAAATCCCTAAGCCCCGGGGTCACAATTTCAGCAAAAATCTGACTTTTGGCAATTCACTCAAAAATGGTGCCAAAAGGTTGAAAATGCTCTCCTGAAAGGTTTGGCACTCGAAACAGAAGGCTTTTTATCACAGGACAAGAAATCAGCCCTCAAAAACTTAACCGGCAGAAAATATTTTTTTGAAAAAATCCCTAAGCCCCGGGGTCACAATTTCAGCAAAAATCTGACTTTTGGTAATTCACTCAAAAATGGTGCCAAAAGCTTGAAAATGCTCTCCTGAAAGGTTTGCCACTCGAAACAGAAGGCTTTTTATCACAGGACAAGAAATCAGCCCTCAAAACCTTAACCGGCAGAAAATATTTTTTTGAAAAAATCCCTAAGCCCCGGGGTCACAATTTCAGCAAAAATCTGACTTTTGGCAATTCACTCCAAAATGGTGCCAGAAGCTTGAAAATGCTCTCCTGAAAGGTTTGGCACTCAAAACAGGAGGCTTTTTATGATAGGACACGAAATCAGCCCTCAAAAACTTAACCAGCAGAAAATATTTTTTAGCAAAAATCTGACTTCTGGCAATTCACTCAAAAATGGTGCCAACTGGTTGCAAATGCTCCCCTGAAAGGTTTGGCACTCGAAACAGAAGGCTTTTTATCACAGGACACGAAATCAGCCCTCAAAAACTTAACCAGCAGAAAATATTTTTTAGCAAAAATCCGACTTTTGACAATTCACTCCAAAATGGTGCCAAAAGCTTGAAAATGCTCCCCAGAAAGGTTTGGCGATGGAAACAGAAGGCTTTTTATCACACGACAAGAAATCAGCCCTCAAAAACTTAACCGGCAGAAAATATTTTTTTGAAGAAATCCCAAAGCCCCGGGGTCACAATTTCAGCAAAAATCTGACTTTTGGCAATTCACTCAAAAATGGTGCCAAAAGCTTGAAAATGCTCTCCTGAAAAGTTTGGCACTCGAAACAGAAGGCTTTTTATCACAGGACAAGAAATCAGCCCTCAAAAACTTAACCGGCAGAAAATATTTTTTTGAAAAAATCCCTAAGCCCCGGGGTCACAATTTCAGCAAAAATCTGATCTTTGGCAATTCACTCAAAAATGGTGCCAAAAGCTTGAAAATGCTCTCCTGAAAGGTTTGGCACTCAAAACAGAAGGCTTTTTATCACAGGACAAGAAATCAGCCCTCAAAAACTTAACCGGCAGAAAATATTTTTTTGAAAAAATCCCTAAGCCCCGGGGTCACAATTTCAGCAAAAATCTGACTTTTGGCAATTCACTCAAAAATGGTGCCAAAAGGTTGAAAATGCTCTCCTGAAAGGTTTGGCACTCGAAACAGAAGGCTTTTTATCACAGGACAAGAAATCAGCCCTCAAAAACTTAACCGGCAGAAAATATTTTTTTGAAAAAATCCCTAAGCCCCGGGGTCACAATTTCAGCAAAAATCTGACTTTTGGCAATTCACTCAAAAATGGTGCCAAAAGCTTGAAAATGCTCTCCTGAAAGGTTTGCCACTCGAAACAGAAGGCTTTTTATCACAGGACAAGAAATCAGCCCTCAAAACCTTAACCGGCAGAAAATATTTTTTTGAAAAAATCCCTAAGCCCCGGGGTCACAATTTCAGCAAAAATCTGACTTTTGGCAATTCACTCCAAAATGGTGCCAGAAGCTTGAAAATGCTCTCCTGAAAGGTTTGGCACTCAAAACAGGAGGCTTTTTATGATAGGACACGAAATCAGCCCTCAAAAACTTAACCAGCAGAAAATATTTTTTAGCAAAAATCTGACTTCTGGCAATTCACTCAAAAATGGTGCCAACTGGTTGCAAATGCTCCCCTGAAAGGTTTGGCACTCGAAACAGAAGGCTTTTTATCACAGGACACGAAATCAGCCCTCAAAAACTTAACCAGCAGAAAATATTTTTTAGCAAAAATCCGACTTTTGACAATTCACTCCAAAATGGTGCCAAAAGCTTGAAAATGCTCCCCAGAAAGGTTTGGCGATGGAAACAGAAGGCTTTTTATCACACGACAAGAAATCAGCCCTCAAAAACTTAACCGGCAGAAAATATTTTTTTGAAGAAATCCCAAAGCCCCGGGGTCACAATTTCAGCAAAAATCTGACTTTTGGCAATTCACTCCAAAATCGTGCCAAAAGCTTGAAAATGCTCTCCTGAAAGGTTTGGCACTCGAAACAGAAGGCTTTTTATCACAGGACAAGAAATCAGCCCTCAAAAACTTAACCGGCAGAAAATATTTTTTTGAAAAAATCCCTAAGCCCCAGGGTCACAATTCCAGCAAAAATTTGACCTTTGGCAATTCACTCCAAAATGGTGCCAAAAGCTTGAAAATGCTCTCCTGAAAGGTTTGGCACTCGAAACAGAAGGCTTTTTATCACAGGACAAGAAATCAGCACTCAAAACCTTAACCGGCAGAAAATATTTTTTTGAAAAAATCCCTAAGCCCCGGGGTCACAATTTCAGCAAAAATCTGACTTTTGGCAATTCACTCCAAAATGGTGCCAAAAGCTTGAAAATGCTCTCCTGAAAGGTTTGGCACTCGATTCAGAAGCCTTTTTATCACAGGACAAGAAATCAGCCCTCAAAAACTTAACCGGCAGAAAATATTTTTTTGAAAAAATCCCAAAGCCCAGGGGTCACAATTTCAGCAAAAATCTGACTTTTGGCAGTTCAATCAAAAATGGTGCCAACCGGTGGCAAATGCTCTCCTGAAAGGTTTGGCACTCAAAACAGAAGGCTTTTTATCACAGGACAAGAAATCAGCCCTCAAAAACTTAACCGGCAGAAAATATTTTTTTGAAAAAATCCCTAAGCCCCGGGGTCACAATTTCAGCAAAAATCTGACTTTTGGCAATTCACTCAAAAATGGTGCCAAAAGCTTGAAAATGCTCTCCTGAAAGGTTTGCCACTCGAAACAGAAGGCTTTTTATCACAGGACAAGAAATCAGCCCTCAAAAACTTAACCGGCAGAAAATATTTTTTTGAAAAAATCCCTAAGCCCCGGTGTCACAATTTCAGCAAAAATCTGACTTTCGGCAATTCACTCCAAAATGGTGCCAAAAGGTTGAAAATGCTCTCCTGAAAGGTTTGGCACTCGAAACAGAAGCCTTTTTATCCTCGGACAAGAAATCAGCCCTCAAAAACTTAACCGGCAGAAAATATTTTTTTGAAAAAAATCCCTTAGCCCCGGGGTCACAATTTCAGCAAAAATCTGATCTTTGGCAATTCACTCAAAAATGGTGCCAAAAGCTTGAAAATGCTCTCCTGAAAGGTTTGGCGATGGAAAAAGAAGGCTTTTTATCACAGGACAAGAAATCAGCCCTCAAAAACTTAACCGGCAGAAAATATTTTTTTGAAAAAATCCCTAAGCCCCAGGGTCACAATTCCAGCAAAAATTTGACCTTTGGCAATTCACTCCAAAATGGTGCCAAAAGCTTGAAAATGCTCTCCTGAAAGGTTTGGCACTCGAAACAGAAGGCTTTTTATCACAGGACAAGAAATCAGCACTCAAAACCTTAACCGGCAGAAAATATTTTTTTGAAAAAATCCCTAAGCCCCGGGGTCACAATTTCAGCAAAAATCTGACTTTTGGCAATTCACTCCAAAATGGTGCCAAAAGCTTGAAAATGCTCTCCTGAAAGGTTTGGCACTCGATTCAGAAGCCTTTTTATCACAGGACAAGAAATCAGCCCTCAAAAACTTAACCGGCAGAAAATATTTTTTTGAAAAAATCCCAAAGCCCAGGGGTCACAATTTCAGCAAAAATCTGACTTTTGGCAGTTCAATCAAAAATGGTGCCAACCGGTGGCAAATGCTCTCCTGAAAGGTTTGGCACTCAAAACAGAAGGCTTTTTATCACAGGACAAGAAATCAGCCCTCAAAAACTTAACCGGCAGAAAATATTTTTTTGAAAAAATCCCTAAGCCCCGGGGTCACAATTTCAGCAAAAATCTGACTTTTGGCAATTCACTCAAAAATGGTGCCAAAAGCTTGAAAATGCTCTCCTGAAAGGTTTGCCACTCGAAACAGAAGGCTTTTTATCACAGGACAAGAAATCAGCCCTCAAAAACTTAACCGGCAGAAAATATTTTTTTGAAAAAATCCCTAAGCCCCGGTGTCACAATTTCAGCAAAAATCTGACTTTCGGCAATTCACTCCAAAATGGTGCCAAAAGGTTGAAAATGCTCTCCTGAAAGGTTTGGCACTCGAAACAGAAGCCTTTTTATCCTCGGACAAGAAATCAGCCCTCAAAAACTTAACCGGCAGAAAATATTTTTTTGAAAAAAATCCCTTAGCCCCGGGGTCACAATTTCAGCAAAAATCTGATCTTTGGCAATTCACTCAAAAATGGTGCCAAAAGCTTGAAAATGCTCTCCTGAAAGGTTTGGCGATGGAAAAAGAAGGCTTTTTATCACAGGACAAGAAATCAGCCCTCAAAAACTTAACCGGCAGAAAATATTTTTTTGAAAAAAATCCCTAAGCCCCGGGGTCACAATTTCAGCAAAAATTTGACCTCTGGCAATTCACTCAAAAATCGTGCCAAAAGCTTGAAAATGCTCTCCTGAAAGGTTTGGCACTCGAAACAGAAGGCTTTTTATCCCCGGACAAGAAATCAGCCCTCAAAAACTTAACCGGCAGAAAATATTTTTTTGAAAAAAATCCCTAAGCCCCGGGGTCACAATTTCAGCAAAAATCTGACTTTTGGCAATTCACTCAAAAATGGTGCCAAAAGCTTGAAAATGCTCTCCTGAAAGGTTTGGCACTCGAAACAGAAGGCTTTTTATCACAGGACAAGAAATCAGCCCTCAAAACCTTAACCGGCAAAAAATTATTTTTTTGAAAAAATCCCTAAGCCCCGGGGTCACAATTTCAGCAAAAATCTGATCTTTGGCAATTCACTCAAAAATGGTGCCCAAAGCTTGAAAATGCTCTCCTGAAAGGTTTGGCACTCAAAACAGAAGGCTTTTTATCACAGGACAAGAAATCAGCCCTCAAAAACTTAACCGGCAGAAAATATTTTTTTGAAAAAATCCCTAAGCCCCGGGGTCACAATTTCAGCAAAAATCTGACTTTTGGCAATTCACTCAAAAATCGTGCCAAAAGCTTGAAAATGCTCTCCTGAAAGGTTTGGCACTCGAAACAGAAGGCTTTTTATCACAGGACAAGAAATCAGCCCTCAAAAACTTAACCGGCACAAAAAATTTTTTTGAAAAAATCCCTAAGCCCCGGGGTCACAACTTCAGCAAAAATCTGACTTTTGGCAATTCACTCCAAAATGGTGCCAAAAGCTTGAAAATGTTCTCCTGAAAGTTTTGGCAATCGAAATAGAAGCCTTTTTATCACAGGTCAAGAAATCAGCCCTCAAAAACTTAACCGGCAGAAAATATGTTTTTCAAAAAATCCCTAAGCCCCGGGGTCACAATTTCAGCAAAAATCTGATCTTTGGCAATTCACTCAAAAATGGTGCCAAAAGCTTGAAAATGCTCTCCTGAAAGGTTTGGCACTCGAAACAGAAGCCTTTTTATCACAGGACAAGAAATCAGCCCTCAAAAACTTAACCGGCAGAAAATATTTTTTTGAAAAAATGCCTAAGCCCCGGGGTCACAACTTCAGCAAAAATCTGACCTTTGGCAATTCACTCCAAAATGGTGCCAAAAGCTTGAAAATGTTATCCTGAAAGTTTTGGCAATCGAAATAGAAGGCTTTTTATCACAGGACAAGAAATCAGCCCTCAAAAACTTAACCGGCAGAAAATATGTTTTTGAAAAAATCCCTAAGCCCCGGGGTCACAATTTCAGCAAAAATCTGATCTTTGGCAATTCACTCAAAAATGGTGCCAAAAGCTTGAAAATGCTCTCCTGAAAGGTTTGGCACTCGAAACAGAAGGCTTTTTATCCCCGGACAAGAAATCAGCCCTCAAAAACTTAACCGGCAGAAAATATTTTTTTGAAAAAATCCCTAAGCCCCGGGGTCACAACTTCAGCAAAAATCTGACTTTTGGCAATTCACTCCAAAATGGTGCCAAAAGCTTGAAAATGCTCTCCTGAAAGGTTTGGCACTCGAAACAGAAGGCTTTTTATCACAGGACAAGAAATCAGCCCTCAAAACCTTAACCGGCAGAAAATATTTTTTTGAAAAAATCCCTAAGCCCCGGTGTCACAATTTCAGCAAAAATCTGACTTTCGGCAATTCACTCCAAAATGGTGCCAAAAGGTTGAAAATGCTCTCCTGAAAGGTTTGGCACTCGAAACAGAAGCCTTTTTATCCCCGGACAAGAAATCAGCCCTCAAAAACTTAACCGGCAGAAAATATTTTTTTGAAAAAAATCCCTAAGCCCCGGGGTCACAATTTCAGCAAAAATCTCATCTTTGGCAATTCACTCAAAAATGGTGCCAAAAGCTTGAAAATGCTCTCCTGAAAGGTTTGGCGATGGAAAAAGAAGGCTTTTTATCACAGGACAAGAAATCAGCCCTCAAAAACTTAACCGGCAGAAAATATTTTTTTGAAAAAATCCCTAAGCCCCAGGGTCACAATTTCAGCAAAAATTTGACCTTTGGCAATTCACTCAAAAATCGTGCCAAAAGCTTGAAAATGCTCTCCTGAAAGGTTTGGCACTCGAAACAGAAGGCTTTTTATCACAGGACAAGAAATCAGCCCTCAAAAACTTAACCGGCAGAAAATATGTTTTTGAAAAAATCCCTAAGCCCCGGGGTCACAATTTCAGCAAAAATCTGATCTTTGGCAATTCACTCAAAAATGGTGCCAAAAGCTTGAAAATGCTCTCCTGAAAGGTTTGGCACTCGAAACAGAAGCCTTTTTATCCCCGGACAAGAAATCAGCCCTCAAAAACTTAACCGGCAGAAAATATTTTTTTGAAAAAATCCCTAAGCCCCGGGGTCACAACTTCAGCAAAAATTTGACTTTTGGCAATTCACTCCAAAATGGTGCCAAAAGGTTGAAAATGCTCTCCTGAAAGTTTTGGCAATCTAAATAGAAGGCTTTTTATCACAGGACAAGAAATCAGCCCTCAAAAACTTAACCGGCAGAAAATATTTTTTTGAAAAAATCCCTAAGCCCCGGGGTCACAATTTCAGCAAAAATCTGACTTTTGGCAATTCACTCAAAAATGGTGCCAAAAGCTTGAAAATGTTCTCCTGAAAGGTTTGGCACTCGAAACAGAAGGCTTTTTATCACAGGACAAGAAATCAGCCCTCAAAAACTTAAGCGGCAGAAAATATTTTTTTGAAAAAAATCCCTAAGCCCCGGGTTCACAATTTCAGCAAAAATCTGATCTTTGGCAATTCACTCAAAAATGGTGCCAAAAGCTTGAAAATGCTCTCCTGAAAGGTTTGCCACTCGAAACAGAAGGCTTTTTATCACAGGACAAGAAATCAGCCCTCAAAAACTTAACCGGCAGAAAATATGTTTTTGAAAAAATCCCTAAGCCCCGGGGTCACAATTTCAGCAAAAATCTGATCGTTGGCAATTCACTCAAAAATGGTGCCAAAAGCTTGAAAATGCTCTCCTGAAAGGTTTGGCACTCGAAACAGAAGCCTTTTTATCCCTGGACAAGAAATCAGCCCTCAAAAACTTAACCGGCAGAAAATATTTTTTTGAAAAAAATCCCTAAGCCCCGGGGTCACAATTTCAGCAAAAATCTGATCTTTGGCAATTCACTCAAAAATGGTGCCAAAAGCTTGAAAATGCTCTCCTGAAAGGTTTGGCACTCGAAACAGAAGGCTTTTTATCCCCGGACAAGAAATCAGCCCTCAAAAACTTAACCGGCAGAAAATATTTTTTTGAAAAAATCCCTAAGCCCCGGGGTCACAATTTCAGCAAAAATCTGACTTTTGGCAATTCACTCCAAAATGGTGCCAAAAGCTTGAAAATGCTCTCCTGAAAGGTTTGGCGTTGGAAAAAGAAGGCTTTTTATCACAGGACAAGAAATCAGCCCTCAAAAACTTAACCGGCAGAAAATATGTTTTTGAAAAAAATCCCTAAGCCCCGGGGTCACAATTTCAGCAAAAATCTGATCTTTGGCAATTCACTCAAAAATGGTGCCAAAAGCTTGAAAATGCTCTCCTGAAAGGTTTGGCGATGGAAAAAGAAGGCTTTTTATCACAGGACAAGAAATCAGCCCTCAAAAACTTAACCGGCAGAAAATATTTTTTTGAAAAAATCCCTAAGCCCCAGGGTCACAATTTCAGCAAAAATCTGACTTTTGGCAATTCACTCCAAAATGGTGCCAAAAGCTTGAAAATGCTCTCCTGAAAGGTTTGGCACTCGAAACAGAAGGCTTTTTATCACAGGACAAGAAATCAGCCCTCAAAAACTTAACCGGCAGAAAATATTTTTTTGAAAAAATCCCTAAGCCCCGGTGTCACAATTTCAGCAAAAATTTGACCTTTGGCAATTCACTCCAAAATGGTGCCAAAAGCTTGAAAATGTTCTCCTGAAAGTTTTGGCAATCGAAATAGAAGGCTTTTTATCACAGGACAAGAAATCAGCCCTCAAAAACTTAACCGGCAGAAAATATGTTTTTGAAAAAATCCCTAAGCCCCGGGGTCACAATTTCAGCAAAAATCTGATCTTTGGCAATTCACTCAAAAATGGTGCCAAGAGCTTGAAAATGCTCTCCTGAAAGGTTTGGCACTCGAAACAGAAGCCTTTTTATCACAGGACAAGAAATCAGCCCTCAAAAACTTAACCGGCAGAAAATATGTTTTTGAAAAAATCCCTAAGCCCCGGGGTCACAATTTCAGCAAAAATCTGATCTTTGGCAATTCACTCAAAAATGGTGCCAAAAGCTTGAAAATGCTCTCCTGAAAGGTTTGGCACTCGAAACAGAAGCCTTTTTATCACAGGACAAGAAATCAGCCCTCAAAAACTTAACCGGCAGAAAATATTTTTTTGAAAAAATCCCTAAGCCCCGGGGTTACAACTTCAGCAAAAATCTGACTTTTGGCAATTCACTCCAAAATGGTGCCAAAAGCTTGAAAATGTTCTCCTGAAAGTTTTGGCAATCTAAATAGAAGGCTTTTTATCACAGGACAAGAAATCAGCCCTCAAAAACTTAACCGGCAGAAAATATTTTTTTGAAAAAATCCCTAAGCCCCGGGGTCACAATTTCAGCAAAAATCTGACTTTTGGCAATTCACTCAAAAATGGTGCCAAAAGCTTGAAAATGCTCTCCTGAAAGGTTTGGCGATGGAAAAAGAAGGCTTTTTATCACAGGACAAGAAATCAGCCCTCAAAAACTTAACCGGCAGAAAATATTTTTTTGAAAAAATCCATAAGCCCCGGGGTCACAATTTCAGCAAAAATCTGACTTTTGGCAATTCACTCAAAAATGGTGAAAAGCTTGAAAATACTCTCCTGAAAGGTTTGGCACTCGAAACAGAAGGGCTTTTTATCACAGGACAAGAAATCAGCCCTCAAAAACTTAACCGGCAGAAAATATGTTTTTGAAAAAATCCCTAAGCCCCGGGGTCACAATTTCAGCAAAAATCTGACTTTTGGCAATTCACTCAAAAATGGTGCCAAAAGCTTGAAAATGCTCCCCTGAAAGCTTTGGCGATGGAAACAGAAGGCTTTTTATCACAGGACAAGAAATCAGCCCTCAAAAACTTAACCGGCAGAAAATATTTTTTTGAAAAAATCCCTAAGCCCCGGGGTCACAATTTCAGCAAAAATCTGACCTTTGGCAATTCACTCAAAAATGGTGCCAAAAGGTTGAAAATGCTCTCCTGAAAGGTTTGGCACTCGAAACAGAAGCCTTTTTATCACAGGACAAGAAATCAGCCCTCAAAAACTTAACCGGCAGAAAATATTTTTTTGAAAAAATCCCTAAGCCCCGGGGTCACAATTTCAGCAAAAGTCTGACTTTCGGCAATTCACTCCAAAATGGTGCCAGAAGCTTGAAAATGTTCTCCTGAAAGTTTTGGCAATCGAAATAGAAGGCTTTTTATCACAGGACAAGAAATCAGCCCTCAAAAACTTAACCGGCAGAAAATATGTTTTTGAAAAAATCCCTAAGCCCCGGGGTCACAATTTCAGCAAAAATCTGATCTTTGGCAATTCACTCAAAAATGGTGCCAAAAGCTTGAAAATGCTCTCCTGAAAGGTTTGGCACTCGAAACAGAAGCCTTTTTATCACAGGACAAGAAATCAGCCCTCAAAAACTTAACCGGCAGAAAATATGTTTTTGAAAAAATCCCTAAGCCCCGGGGTCACAATTTCAGCAAAAATCTGATCTTTGGCAATTCACTCAAAAATGGTGCCAAAAGCTTGAAAATGCTCTCCTGAAAGGTTTGGCACTCGAAACAGAAGCCATTTTATCACAGGACAAGAAATCAGCCCTCAAAAACTTAACCGGCAGAAAATATTTTTTTGAAAAAATCCCTAAGCCCCGGGGTCACAATTTCAGCAAAAATCTGATCTTTGGCAATTCACTCAAAAATGGTGCCAAAAGCTTGAAAATGCTCTCCTGAAAGGTTTGGCAATCTAAATAGAAGGCTTTTTATCACAGGACAAGAAATCAGCCCTCAAAAACTTAACCGGCAGAAAATATTTTTTTGAAAAAATCCCTAAGCCCCGGGGTCACAATTTCAGCAAAAATCTGACTTTCGGCAATTCACTCAAAAATGGTGCCAAAAGGTTGAAAATGCTCTCCTGAAAGGTTTGGCACTCGAAACAGAAGCCTTTTTATCCCTGGACAAGAAATCAGCCCTCAAAAACTTAATCGGCAGAAAATATTTTTTTGAAAAAAATCCCTAAGCCCCGGGGTCACAATTTCAGCAAAAATCTGATCTTTGGCAATTCACTCAAAAATGGTGCCAAAAGCTTGAAAATGCTCTCCTGAAAGGTTTGGCGATGGAAAAAGAAGGCTTTTTATCACAGGACAAGAAATCAGCCCTCAAAAACTTAACCGGCAGAAAATATGTTTTTGAAAAAATCCCTAAGCCCCGGGGTCACAATTTCAGCAAAAATCTGATCTTTGGCAATTCACTCAAAAATGGTGCCAAAAGCTTGAAAATGCTCTCCTGAACGGTTTGGCACTCGAAACAGAAGCCTTTTTATCACAGGACAAGAAATCAGCCCTCAAAAACTTAACCGGCAGAAAATATGTTTTTGAAAAAATCCCTAAGCCCCGGGGTCACAATTTCAGCAAAAATCTGATCTTTGGCAATTCACTCAAAAATGGTGCCAAAAGCTTGAAAATGCTCTCCTGAAAGGTTTGGCACTCGAAACAGAAGGCTTTTTATCCCCGGACAAGAAATCAGCCCTCAAAAACTTAACCGGCAGAAAATATTTTTTTGAAAAAATCCCTAAGCCCCGGGGTCACAACTTCAGCAAAAATCTGACTTTTGGCAATTCACTCCAAAATGGTGCCAAAAGCTTGAAAATGCTCTCCTGAAAGGTTTGGCACTCGAAACAGAAGGCTTTTTATCACAGGACAAGAAATCAGCCCTCAAAAACTTAACCGGCAGAAAATATTTTTTTGAAAAAATCCCTAAGCCCCGGGGTCACAACTTCAGCAAAAATCTGACTTTTGGCAATTCACTCCAAAATGGTGCCAAAAGCTTGAAAATGCTCTCCTGAAAGGTTTGGCACTCGAAACAGAAGGCTTTTTATCACAGGACAAGAAATCAGCCCTCAAAACCTTAACCGGCAGAAAATATTTTTTTGAAAAAATCCCTAAGCCCCGGGGTCACAATTTCAGCAAAAATCTGATCTTTGGCAATTCACTCCAAAATGGTGCCAAAAGCTTGAAAATGCTCTCCTGAAAGGTTTGGCGATGGAAAAAGAAGGCTTTTTATCACAGGACAAGAAATCAGCCCTCAAAAACTTAACCGGCAGAAAATATTTTTTTGAAAAAATCCCTAAGCCCCAGGGTCACAATTTCAGCAAAAATTTGACCTTTGGCAATTCACTCCAAAATGGTGCCAAAAGCTTGAAAATGTTCTCCTGAAAGTTTTGGCAATCGAAATAGAAGGCTTTTTATCACAGGACAAGAAATCAGCCCTCAAAAACTTAACCGGCAGAAAATATGTTTTTGAAAAAATCCCTAAGCCCCGGGGTCACAATTTCAGCAAAAATCTGATCTTTGGCAATTCACTCAAAAATGGTGCCAAAAGCTTGAAAATGCTCTCCTGAAAGGTTTGGCACTCGAAACAGAAGGCTTTTTATCACAGGACAAGAAATCAGCCCTCAAAAACTTAACCGGCAGAAAATATTTTTTTGAAAAAATCCCTAAGCCCCGGGGTCACAACTTCAGCAAAAATCTGATCTTTGGCAATTCACTCAAAAATGGTGCCAAAAGCTTGAAAATGCTCTCCTGAAAGGTTTGGCACTCGAAACAGAAGCCTTTTTATCACAGGACAAGAAATCAGCCCTCAAAAACTTAACCGGCAGAAAATATTTTTTTGAAAAAATCCCTAAGCCCCGGGGTTACAACTTCAGCAAAAATCTGACTTTTAGCAATTCACTCCAAAATGGTGCCAAAAGCTTGAAAATGTTCTCCTGAAAGTTTTGGCAATCTAAATAGAAGGCTTTTTATCACAGGACAAGAAATCAGCCCTCAAAAACTTAACCGGCAGAAAATATTTTTTTGAAAAAATCCCTAAGCCCCGGGGTCACAATTTCAGCAAAAATCTGACTTTTGGCAATTCACTCAAAAATGGTGCCAAAAGCTTGAAAATGCTCTCCTGAAAGGTTTGGCACTCGAAACAGAAGCCTTTTTATCACAGGACAAGAAATCAGCCCTCAAAAACTTAACCGGCAGAAAATATTTTTTTGAAAAAATCCATAAGCCCCGGGGTCACAATTTCAGCAAAAATCTGACTTTTGGCAATTCACTCAAAAATGGTGAAAAGCTTGAAAATACTCTCCTGAAAGGTTTGGCACTCGAAACAGAAGGGCTTTTTATCACAGGACAAGAAATCAGCCCTCAAAAACTTAACCGGCAGAAAATATTTTTTTGAAAAAATCCCTAAGCCCCGGGGTCACAATTTCAGCAAAAATCTGACTTTTGGCAATTCACTCAAAAATGGTGCCAAAAGCTTGAAAATGCTCCCCTGAAAGCTTTGGCGATGGAAACAGAAGGCTTTTTATCACAGGGCAAGAAATCAGCCCTCAAAAACTTAACCGGCAGAAAATATTTTTTTGAAAAAATCCCTAAGCCCCGGGGTCACAATTTCAGCAAAAATCTGACCTTTGGCAATTCACTCAAAAATGGAGCTAAAAGCTTGAAAATGCTCTCCTGAAAGGTTTGGCACTCAAAACAGGAGGCATTTTATCATAGGACAGGAAATCAGCCCTCAAAAACTTAACCAGCAGAAAATATTTTTTTGAAAAAATCCCTAAGCCCCGGAGTCACAATTTCAGCAAAAATCTGACTTTTGGCAATTCACTCCAAAATGGTGCCAAAAGGTTGAAAATGCTCTCCTGAAAGGTTTGGCACTCGAAACAGAAGCCTATTTATCACAGGACAAGAAATCAGCCCTCAAAATTCTTAACCGGCAGAAAATATTATTTTGAAAATATCCCTAAGCCCCGGGGTCACAATTTCAGCAAAAGTCTGACTTTCGGCAATTCACTCCAAAATGGTGCCAGAAGCTTGAAAATGCTCTCCTGAAAGGTTTGGCACTCAAAATAGGAGGGTTTTTATCACAGGACAAAAAATCAGCCCTCAAAAACTTAACCAGCAGAAAATATTTTTTAGCAAATATCTGACTTTTGGCAATTCACTCAAAAATGCTGCCAAAAGCTTGAAAATGCTCCCCTGAAAGGTTTGGCGAAGGAAACAGAAGGCTTTTTATCACAGGACAAGAAATCAGCCCTCAAAAACTTAACCGGCAGAAAATATTTTTTTGAAAAAATCCCTAAGCCCCGGGGTCACAACTTCAGCAAAAATCTGACTTTTGGCAATTCACTCCAAAATGGTGCCAAAAGCTTGAAAATGTTCTCCTGAAAGTTTTGGCAATCGAAATAGAAGGCTTTTTATCACAGGACAAGAAATCAGCCCTCAAAAACTTAACCGGCAGAAAATATGTTTTTGAAAAAATCCCTAAGCCCCGGGGTCACAATTTCAGCAAAAATCTGATCTTTGGCAATTCACTCAAAAATGGTGCCAAAAGCTTGAAAATGCTCTCCTGAAAGGTTTGGCACTCGAAACAGAAGCCTTTTTATCACAGGACAAGAAATCAGCCCTCAAAAACTTAACCGGCAGAAAATATTTTTTTGAAAAAATCCCTAAGCCCCGGGGTTACAACTTCAGCAAAAATCTGACTTTTGGCAATTCACTCCAAAATGGTGCCAAAAGCTTGAAAATGTTCTCCTGAAAGTTTTGGCAATCGAAATAGAAGGCTTTTTATCACAGGACAAGAAATCAGCCCTCAAAAACTTAACCGGCAGAAAATATGTTTTTGAAAAAATCCCTAAGCCCCGGGGTCACAATTTCAGCAAAAATCTGATCTTTGGCAATTCACTCAAAAATGGTGCCAAAAGCTTGAAAATGCTCACCTGAAAGGTTTGGCACTCGAAACAGAAGCCTTTTTATCACAGGACAAGAAATCAGCCCTCAAAAACTTAACCGGCAGAAAATATGTTTTTGAAAAAATCCCTAAGCCCCGGGGTCACAATTTCAGCAAAAATCTGATCTTTGGCAATTCACTCAAAAATGGTGCCAAAAGCTTGAAAATGCTCTCCTGAAAGGTTTGGCACTCGAAACAGAAGCCTTTTTATCACAGGACAAGAAATCAGCCCTCAAAAACTTAACCGGCAGAAAATATTTTTTTGAAAAAATCCCTAAGCCCCGGGGTCACAACTTCAGCAAAAATCTGACTTTTGGCAATTCACTCCAAAATGGTGCCAAAAGCTTGAAAATGTTCTCCTGAAAGTTTTGGCAATCGAAATAGAAGGCTTTTTATCACAGGACAAGAAATCAGCCCTCAAAAACTTAAACGGCAGAAAATATTTTTTTGAAAAAATCCCTAAGCCCCGGGGTTACAATTTCAGCAAAAATCTGATCTTTGGCAATTCACTCCAAAATGGTGCCAAAAGCTTGAAAATGTTCTCCTGAAAGTTTTGGCAATCTAAATAGAAGGCTTTTTATCACAGGACAAGAAATCAGCCCTCAAAAACTTAACCGGCAGAAAATATTTTTTTGAAAAAATCCCTAAGCCCCGGGGTCACAATTTCAGCAAAAATCTGATCTTTGGCAATTCACTCCAAAATGGTGCCAAAAGCTTGAAAATGCTCTCCTGAAAGGTTTGGCACTCGAAACAGAAGCCTTTTTATCACAGGACAAGAAATCAGCCCTCAAAAACTTAACCGGCAGAAAATATTTTTTTGAAAAAATCCCTAAGCCCCGGGGTCACAATTTCAGCAAAAATCTGATCTTTGGCAATTCACTCAAAAATGGTGCCAAAAGCTTGAAAATGCTCTCCTGAAAGGTTTGGCACTCGAAACAGAAGCCTTTTTATCACAGGACAAGAAATCAGCCCTCAAAAACTTAACCGGCAGAAAATATTTTTTTGAAAAAATCCCTAAGCCCCGGGGTCACAACTTCAGCAAAAATCTGACTTTTGGCAATTCACTCCAAAATGGTGCCAAAAGCTTGAAAATGTTCTCCTGAAAGTTTTGGCAATCTAAATAGAAGGCTTTTTATCACAGGACAAGAAATCAGCCCTCAAAAACTTAACCGGCAGAAAATATTTTTTTGAAAAAATCCCTAAGCCCCGGGGTCACAATTTCAGCAAAAATCTGACTTTTGGCAATTCACTCAAAAATGGTGCCAAAAGCTTGAAAATGTTCTCCTGAAAGGTTTGGCACTCGAAACAGAAGGCTTTTTATCACAGGACAAGAAATCAGCCCTCAAAAACTTAACCGGCAGAAAATATTTTTTTGAAAAAATCCCTAAGCCCCGGGGTCACAATTTCAGCAAAAATCTGACTTTTGGCAATTCACTCAAAAATGGTGCCAAAAGCTTGAAAATGCTCTCCTGAAAGGTTTGCCACTCGAAACAGAAGGCTTTTTATCACAGGACAAGAAATCAGCCCTCAAAAACTTAACCGGCAGAAAATATTTTTTTGAAAAAATCCCTAAGCCCCGGTGTCACAATTTCAGCAAAAATCTGACTTTCGGCAATTCACTCCAAAATGGTGCCAAAAGCTTGAAAATGCTCTCCTGAAAGGTTTGGCACTCGAAACAGAAGCCTTTTTATCCCTGGACAAGAAATCAGCCCTCAAAAACTTAACCGGCAGAAAATATTTTTTTGAAAAAAATCCCTAAGCCCCGGGGTCACAATTTCAGCAAAAATCTGATCTTTGGCAATTCACTCAAAAATGGTGCCAAAAGCTTGAAAATGCTCTCCTGAAAGGTTTGGCGATGGAAAAAGAAGGCTTTTTATCACAGGACAAGAAATCAGCCCTCAAAAACTTAACCGGCAGAAAATATTTTTTTGAAAAAATCCCTAAGCCCCGGGGTCACAACTTCAGCAAAAATCTGACTTTTGGCAATTCACTCCAAAATGGTGCCAAAAGCTTGAAAATGTTCACCTGAAAGTTTTGGCAATCTAAATAGAAGGCTTTTTATCACAGGACAAGAAATCAGCCCTCAAAAACTTAACCGGCAGAAAATATTTTTTTGAAAAAATCCCTAAGCCCCGGGGTTACAATTTCAGCAAAAATCTGATCTTTGGCAATTCACTCCAAAATGGTGCCAAAAGCTTGAAAATGCTCTCCTGAAAGGTTTGGCACTCGAAACAGAAGCCTTTTTATCACAGGACAAGAAATCAGCCCTCAAAAACTTAACCGGCAGAAAATATTTTTTTGAAAAAATCCCTAAGCCCCGGGGTCACAATTTCAGCAAAAATCTGATCTTTGGCAATTCACTCAAAAATGGTGCCAAAAGCTTGAAAATGCTCTCCTGAAAGGTTTGGCACTCGAAACAGAAGCCTTTTTATCACAGGACAAGAAATCAGCCCTCAAAAACTTAACCGGCAGAAAATATTTTTTTGAAAAAATCCCTAAGCCCCGGGGTCACAACTTCAGCAAAAATCTGACTTTTGGCAATTCACTCCAAAATGGTGCCAAAAGCTTGAAAATGTTCTCCTGAAAGTTTTGGCAATCTAAATAGAAGGCTTTTTATCACAGGACAAGAAATCAGCCCTCAAAAACTTAACCGGCAGAAAATATTTTTTTGAAAAAATCCCTAAGCCCCGGGGTCACAATTTCAGCAAAAATCTGATCTTTGGCAATTCACTCAAAAATGGTGCCAAAAGCTTGAAAATGCTCTCCTGAAAGGTTTGGCACTCGAAACAGAAGCCTTTTTATCACAGGACAAGAAATCAGCCCTCAAAAACTTAACCGGCAGAAAATATTTTTTTGAAAAAATCCCTAAGCCCCGGGGTCACAACTTCAGCAAAAATCTGACTTTTGGCAATTCACTCCAAAATGGTGCCAAAAGCTTGAAAATGTTCTCCTGAAAGTTTTGGCAATCTAAATAGAAGGCTTTTTATCACAGGACAAGAAATCAGCCCTCAAAAACTTAACCGGCAGAAAATATTTTTTTGAAAAAATCCCTAAGCCCCGGGGTCACAACTTCAGCAAAAATCTGACTTTTGGCAATTCACTCCAAAATGGTGCCAAAAGCTTGAAAATGCTCTCCTGAAAGGTTTGGCACTCGAAACAGAAGGCTTTTTATCACAGGACAAGAAATCAGCCCTCAAAACCTTAACCGGCAGAAAATATTTTTTTGAAAAAATCCCTAAGCCCCGGGGTCACAATTTCAGCAAAAATTTGACCTTTGGCAATTCACTCCAAAATGGTGCCAAAAGCTTGAAAATGTTCTCCTGAAAGTTTTGGCAATCGAAATAGAAGGCTTTTTATCACAGGACAAGAAATCAGCCCTCAAAAACTTAACCGGCAGAAAATATGTTTTTGAAAAAATCCCTAAGCCCCGGGGTCACAATTTCAGCAAAAATCTGATCTTTGGCAATTCACTCAAAAATGGTGCCAAAAGCTTGAAAATGCTCTCCTGAAAGGTTTGGCACTCGAAACAGAAGCCTTTTTATCACAGGACAAGAAATCAGCCCTCAAAAACTTAACCGGCAGAAAATATGTTTTTGAAAAAATCCCTAAGCCCCGGGGTCACAATTTCAGCAAAAATCTGATCTTTGGCAATTCACTCAAAAATGGTGCCAAAAGCTTGAAAATGCTCTCCTGAAAGGTTTGGCGATGGAAAAAGAAGGCTTTTTATCACAGGACAAGAAATCAGCCCTCAAAAACTTAACCGGCAGAAAATATTTTTTTGAAAAAATCCCTAAGCCCCGGGGTCACAACTTCAGCAAAAATCTGACTTTTGGCAATTCACTCCAAAATGGTGCCAAAAGCTTGAAAATGCTCTCCTGAAAGGTTTGGCACTCGAAACAGAAGGCTTTTTATCACAGGACAAGAAATCAGCCCTCAAAACCTTAACCGGCAGAAAATATTTTTTTGAAAAAATCCCTAAGCCCCGGGGTCACAATTTCAGCAAAAATTTGACCTTTGGCAATTCACTCCAAAATGGTGCCAAAAGCTTGAAAATGTTCTCCTGAAAGTTTTGGCAATCGAAATAGAAGGCTTTTTATCACAGGACAAGAAATCAGCCCTCAAAAACTTAACCGGCAGAAAATATGTTTTTGAAAAAATCCCTAAGCCCCGGGGTCACAATTTCAGCAAAAATCTGATCTTTGGCAATTCACTCAAAAATGGTGCCAAAAGCTTGAAAATGCTCTCCTGAAAGGTTTGGCACTCGAAACAGAAGCCTTTTTATCACAGGACAAGAAATCAGCCCTCAAAAACTTAACCGGCAGAAAATATGTTTTTGAAAAAATCCCTAAGCCCCGGGGTCACAATTTCAGCAAAAATCTGATCTTTGGCAATTCACTCAAAAATGGTGCCAAAAGCTTGAAAATGCTCTCCTGAAAGGTTTGGCACTCGAAACAGAAGCCTTTTTATCACAGGACAAGAAATCAGCCCTCAAAAACTTAACCGGCAGAAAATATTTTTTTGAAAAAATCCCTAAGCCCCGGGGTCACAATTTCAGCAAAAATCTGATCTTTGGCAATTCACTCCAAAATGGTGCCAAAAGCTTGAAAATGCTCTCCTGAAAGGTTTGGCGATGGAAAAAGAAGGCTTTTTATCACAGGACAAGAAATCAGCCCTCAAAAACTTAACCGGCAGAAAATATTTTTTTGAAAAAATCCCTAAGCCCCGGGGTCACAATTTCAGCAAAAATCTGATCTTTGGCAATTCACTCCAAAATGGTGCCAAAAGCTTGAAAATGCTCTCCTGAAAGGTTTGGCGATGGAAAAAGAAGGCTTTTTATCACAGGACAAGAAATCAGCCCTCAAAAACTTAACCGGCAGAAAATATTTTTTTGAAAAAATCCCTAAGCCCCAGGGTCACAATTTCAGCAAAAATTTGACCTTTGGCAATTCACTCCAAAATGGTGCCAAAAGCTTGAAAATGTTCTCCTGAAAGTTTTGGCAATCGAAATAGAAGGCTTTTTATCACAGGACAAGAAATCAGCCCTCAAAAACTTAACCGGCAGAAAATATGTTTTTGAAAAAATCCCTAAGCCCCGGGGTCACAATTTCAGCAAAAATCTGATCTTTGGCAATTCACTCAAAAATGGTGCCAAAAGCTTGAAAATGCTCTCCTGAAAGGTTTGGCACTCGAAACAGAAGGCTTTTTATCCCCGGACAAGAAATCAGCCCTCAAAAACTTAACCGGCAGAAAATATTTTTTTGAAAAAATCCCTAAGCCCCGGGGTCACAATTTCAGCAAAAATCTGATCTTTGGCAATTCACTCCAAAATGGTGCCAAAAGCTTGAAAATGCTCTCCTGAAAGGTTTGGCGATGGAAAAAGAAGGCTTTTTATCACAGGACAAGAAATCAGCCCTCAAAAACTTAACCGGCAGAAAATATTTTTTTGAAAAAATCCCTAAGCCCCGGGGTCACAACTTCAGCAAAAATCTGACTTTTGGCAATTCACTCCAAAATGGTGCCAAAAGCTTGAAAATGCTCTCCTGAAAGGTTTGGCACTCGAAACAGAAGGCTTTTTATCACAGGACAAGAAATCAGCCCTCAAAACCTTAACCGGCAGAAAATATTTTTTTGAAAAAATCCCTAAGCCCCGGGGTCACAATTTCAGCAAAAATTTGACCTTTGGCAATTCACTCCAAAATGGTGCCAAAAGCTTGAAAATGTTCTCCTGAAAGTTTTGGCAATCGAAATAGAAGGCTTTTTATCACAGGACAAGAAATCAGCCCTCAAAAACTTAACCGGCAGAAAATATGTTTTTGAAAAAATCCCTAAGCCCCGGGGTCACAATTTCAGCAAAAATCTGATCTTTGGCAATTCACTCAAAAATGGTGCCAAAAGCTTGAAAATGCTCTCCTGAAAGGTTTGGCACTCGAAACAGAAGCCTTTTTATCACAGGACAAGAAATCAGCCCTCAAAAACTTAACCGGCAGAAAATATTTTTTGAAAAAATCCCTAAGCCCCGGGGTCACAATTTCAGCAAAAATCTGATCTTTGGCAATTCACTCCAAAATGGTGCCAAAAGCTTGAAAATGCTCTCCTGAAAGGTTTGGCGATGGAAAAAGAAGGCTTTTTATCACAGGACAAGAAATCAGCCCTCAAAAACTTAACCGGCAGAAAATATTTTTTTGAAAAAATCCCTAAGCCCCGGGGTCACAACTTCAGCAAAAATCTGACTTTTGGCAATTCACTCCAAAATGGTGCCAAAAGCTTGAAAATGCTCTCCTGAAAGGTTTGGCACTCGAAACAGAAGGCTTTTTATCACAGGACAAGAAATCAGCCCTCAAAACCTTAACCGGCAGAAAATATTTTTTTGAAAAAATCCCTAAGCCCCGGGGTCACAATTTCAGCAAAAATTTGACCTTTGGCAATTCACTCCAAAATGGTGCCAAAAGCTTGAAAATGTTCTCCTGAAAGTTTTGGCAATCGAAATAGAAGGCTTTTTATCACAGGACAAGAAATCAGCCCTCAAAAACTTAACCGGCAGAAAATATGTTTTTGAAAAAATCCCTAAGCCCCGGGGTCACAATTTCAGCAAAAATCTGATCTTTGGCAATTCACTCAAAAATGGTGCCAAAAGCTTGAAAATGCTCTCCTGAAAGGTTTGGCACTCGAAACAGAAGCCTTTTTATCACAGGACAAGAAATCAGCCCTCAAAAACTTAACCGGCAGAAAATATGTTTTTGAAAAAATCCCTAAGCCCCGGGGTCACAATTTCAGCAAAAATCTGATCTTTGGCAATTCACTCAAAAATGGTGCCAAAAGCTTGAAAATGCTCTCCTGAAAGGTTTGGCACTCGAAACAGAAGCCTTTTTATCACAGGACAAGAAATCAGCCCTCAAAAACTTAACCGGCAGAAAATATTTTTTTGAAAAAATCCCTAAGCCCCGGGGTCACAATTTCAGCAAAAATCTGATCTTTGGCAATTCACTCCAAAATGGTGCCAAAAGCTTGAAAATGCTCTCCTGAAAGGTTTGGCGATGGAAAAAGAAGGCTTTTTATCACAGGACAAGAAATCAGCCCTCAAAAACTTAACCGGCAGAAAATATTTTTTTGAAAAAATCCCTAAGCCCCGGGGTCACAATTTCAGCAAAAATCTGATCTTTGGCAATTCACTCCAAAATGGTGCCAAAAGCTTGAAAATGCTCTCCTGAAAGGTTTGGCGATGGAAAAAGAAGGCTTTTTATCACAGGACAAGAAATCAGCCCTCAAAAACTTAACCGGCAGAAAATATTTTTTTGAAAAAATCCCTAAGCCCCAGGGTCACAATTTCAGCAAAAATTTGACCTTTGGCAATTCACTCCAAAATGGTGCCAAAAGCTTGAAAATGTTCTCCTGAAAGTTTTGGCAATCGAAATAGAAGGCTTTTTATCACAGGACAAGAAATCAGCCCTCAAAAACTTAACCGGCAGAAAATATGTTTTTGAAAAAATCCCTAAGCCCCGGGGTCACAATTTCAGCAAAAATCTGATCTTTGGCAATTCACTCAAAAATGGTGCCAAAAGCTTGAAAATGCTCTCCTGAAAGGTTTGGCACTCGAAACAGAAGGCTTTTTATCCCCGGACAAGAAATCAGCCCTCAAAAACTTAACCGGCAGAAAATATTTTTTTGAAAAAATCCCTAAGCCCCGGGGTCACAATTTCAGCAAAAATCTGATCTTTGGCAATTCACTCCAAAATGGTGCCAAAAGCTTGAAAATGCTCTCCTGAAAGGTTTGGCGATGGAAAAAGAAGGCTTTTTATCACAGGACAAGAAATCAGCCCTCAAAAACTTAACCGGCAGAAAATATTTTTTTGAAAAAATCCCTAAGCCCCGGGGTCACAACTTCAGCAAAAATCTGACTTTTGGCAATTCACTCCAAAATGGTGCCAAAAGCTTGAAAATGCTCTCCTGAAAGGTTTGGCACTCGAAACAGAAGGCTTTTTATCACAGGACAAGAAATCAGCCCTCAAAACCTTAACCGGCAGAAAATATTTTTTTGAAAAAATCCCTAAGCCCCGGGGTCACAATTTCAGCAAAAATTTGACCTTTGGCAATTCACTCCAAAATGGTGCCAAAAGCTTGAAAATGTTCTCCTGAAAGTTTTGGCAATCGAAATAGAAGGCTTTTTATCACAGGACAAGAAATCAGCCCTCAAAAACTTAACCGGCAGAAAATATGTTTTTGAAAAAATCCCTAAGCCCCGGGGTCACAATTTCAGCAAAAATCTGATCTTTGGCAATTCACTCAAAAATGGTGCCAAAAGCTTGAAAATGCTCTCCTGAAAGGTTTGGCACTCGAAACAGAAGCCTTTTTATCACAGGACAAGAAATCAGCCCTCAAAAACTTAACCGGCAGAAAATATGTTTTTGAAAAAATCCCTAAGCCCCGGGGTCACAATTTCAGCAAAAATCTGATCTTTGGCAATTCACTCCAAAATGGTGCCAAAAGCTTGAAAATGCTCTCCTGAAAGGTTTGGCGATGGAAAAAGAAGGCTTTTTATCACAGGACAAGAAATCAGCCCTCAAAAACTTAACCGGCAGAAAATATTTTTTTGAAAAAATCCCTAAGCCCCGGGGTCACAACTTCAGCAAAAATCTGACTTTTGGCAATTCACTCCAAAATGGTGCCAAAAGCTTGAAAATGCTCTCCTGAAAGGTTTGGCACTCGAAACAGAAGGCTTTTTATCACAGGACAAGAAATCAGCCCTCAAAACCTTAACCGGCAGAAAATATTTTTTTGAAAAAATCCCTAAGCCCCGGGGTCACAATTTCAGCAAAAATTTGACCTTTGGCAATTCACTCCAAAATGGTGCCAAAAGCTTGAAAATGTTCTCCTGAAAGTTTTGGCAATCGAAATAGAAGGCTTTTTATCACAGGACAAGAAATCAGCCCTCAAAAACTTAACCGGCAGAAAATATGTTTTTGAAAAAATCCCTAAGCCCCGGGGTCACAATTTCAGCAAAAATCTGATCTTTGGCAATTCACTCAAAAATGGTGCCAAAAGCTTGAAAATGCTCTCCTGAAAGGTTTGGCACTCGAAACAGAAGCCTTTTTATCACAGGACAAGAAATCAGCCCTCAAAAACTTAACCGGCAGAAAATATGTTTTTGAAAAAATCCCTAAGCCCCGGGGTCACAATTTCAGCAAAAATCTGATCTTTGGCAATTCACTCAAAAATGGTGCCAAAAGCTTGAAAATGCTCTCCTGAAAGGTTTGGCACTCGAAACAGAAGCCTTTTTATCACAGGACAAGAAATCAGCCCTCAAAAACTTAACCGGCAGAAAATATTTTTTTGAAAAAATCCCTAAGCCCCGGGGTCACAATTTCAGCAAAAATCTGATCTTTGGCAATTCACTCCAAAATGGTGCCAAAAGCTTGAAAATGCTCTCCTGAAAGGTTTGGCGATGGAAAAAGAAGGCTTTTTATCACAGGACAAGAAATCAGCCCTCAAAAACTTAACCGGCAGAAAATATTTTTTTGAAAAAATCCCTAAGCCCCGGGGTCACAATTTCAGCAAAAATCTGATCTTTGGCAATTCACTCCAAAATGGTGCCAAAAGCTTGAAAATGCTCTCCTGAAAGGTTTGGCGATGGAAAAAGAAGGCTTTTTATCACAGGACAAGAAATCAGCCCTCAAAAACTTAACCGGCAGAAAATATTTTTTTGAAAAAATCCCTAAGCCCCAGGGTCACAATTTCAGCAAAAATTTGACCTTTGGCAATTCACTCCAAAATGGTGCCAAAAGCTTGAAAATGTTCTCCTGAAAGTTTTGGCAATCGAAATAGAAGGCTTTTTATCACAGGACAAGAAATCAGCCCTCAAAAACTTAACCGGCAGAAAATATGTTTTTGAAAAAATCCCTAAGCCCCGGGGTCACAATTTCAGCAAAAATCTGATCTTTGGCAATTCACTCAAAAATGGTGCCAAAAGCTTGAAAATGCTCTCCTGAAAGGTTTGGCACTCGAAACAGAAGGCTTTTTATCCCCGGACAAGAAATCAGCCCTCAAAAACTTAACCGGCAGAAAATATTTTTTTGAAAAAATCCCTAAGCCCCGGGGTCACAATTTCAGCAAAAATCTGATCTTTGGCAATTCACTCCAAAATGGTGCCAAAAGCTTGAAAATGCTCTCCTGAAAGGTTTGGCGATGGAAAAAGAAGGCTTTTTATCACAGGACAAGAAATCAGCCCTCAAAAACTTAACCGGCAGAAAATATTTTTTTGAAAAAATCCCTAAGCCCCGGGGTCACAACTTCAGCAAAAATCTGACTTTTGGCAATTCACTCCAAAATGGTGCCAAAAGCTTGAAAATGCTCTCCTGAAAGGTTTGGCACTCGAAACAGAAGGCTTTTTATCACAGGACAAGAAATCAGCCCTCAAAACCTTAACCGGCAGAAAATATTTTTTTGAAAAAATCCCTAAGCCCCGGGGTCACAATTTCAGCAAAAATTTGACCTTTGGCAATTCACTCCAAAATGGTGCCAAAAGCTTGAAAATGTTCTCCTGAAAGTTTTGGCAATCGAAATAGAAGGCTTTTTATCACAGGACAAGAAATCAGCCCTCAAAAACTTAACCGGCAGAAAATATGTTTTTGAAAAAATCCCTAAGCCCCGGGGTCACAATTTCAGCAAAAATCTGATCTTTGGCAATTCACTCAAAAATGGTGCCAAAAGCTTGAAAATGCTCTCCTGAAAGGTTTGGCACTCGAAACAGAAGCCTTTTTATCACAGGACAAGAAATCAGCCCTCAAAAACTTAACCGGCAGAAAATATGTTTTTGAAAAAATCCCTAAGCCCCGGGGTCACAATTTCAGCAAAAATCTGATCTTTGGCAATTCACTCAAAAATGGTGCCAAAAGCTTGAAAATGCTCTCCTGAAAGGTTTGGCACTCGAAACAGAAGCCTTTTTATCACAGGACAAGAAATCAGCCCTCAAAAACTTAACCGGCAGAAAATATTTTTTTGAAAAAATCCCTAAGACCCGGGGTTACAACTTCAGCAAAAATCTGACTTTTGGCAATTCACTCCAAAATGGTGCCAAAAGCTTGAAAATGTTCTCCTGAAAGTTTTGGCAATCTAAATAGAAGGCTTTTAATCACAGGACAAGAAATCAGCCCTCAAAAACTTAACCGGCAGAAAATATTTTTTTGAAAAAATCCCTAAGCCCCGGGGTCACAATTTCAGCAAAAATCTGACTTTTGGCAATTCACTCAAAAATGGTGCCAAAAGCTTGAAAATGCTCTCCTGAAAGGTTTGGCACTCGAAACAGAAGCCTTTTTATCACAGGACAAGAAATCAGCCCTCAAAAACTTAACCGGCAGAAAATATTTTTTTGAAAAAACCATAAGCCCCGGGGTCACAATTTCAGCAAAAATCTGACTTTTGGCAATTCACTCAAAAATGGTGAAAAGCTTGAAAATACTCTCCTGAAAGGTTTGGCACTCGAAACAGAAGGGCTTTTTATCACAGGACAAGAAATCAGCCCTCAAAAACTTAACCGGCAGAAAATATGTTTTTGAAAAAATCCCTAAGCCCCGGGGTCACAATTTCAGCAAAAATCTGACTTTTGGCAATTCACTCAAAAATGGTGCCAAAAGCTTGAAAATGCTCCCCTGAAAGCTTTGGCGATGGAAACAGAAGGCTTTTTATCACAGGACAAGAAATCAGCCCTCAAAAACTTAACCGGCAGAAAATATTTTTTTGAAAAAATCCCTAAGCCCCGGGGTCACAATTTCAGCAAAAATCTGACCTTTGGCAATTCACTCAAAAATGGTGCCAAAAGGTTGAAAATGCTCTCCTGAAAGGTTTGGCACTCGAAACAGAAGCCTATTTATCACAGGACAAGAAATCAGCCCTCAAAAACTTAACCAGCAGAAAATATTTTTTTGAAAAAATCGCTAAGCCCCGGAGTCACAATTTCAGCAAAAATCTGACTTTTGGCAATTCACTCCAAAATGGTGCCAAAAGGTTGAAAATGCTCTCCTGAAAGGTTTGGCACTCGAAACAGAAGCCTTTTTATCACAGGACAAGAAATCAGCCCTCAAAATTCTTAACCGGTAGAAAATATTTTTTTGAAAATATCCCTAAGCCCCGGGGTCACAATTTCAGCAAAAAACTGACTTTTGGCAATTCACTCAAAAATGGTGCCAACTGGTTGCAAATGCTCTCCTGAAAGGTTTGGCACTCGAAACAGAAGCCTTTTTATCACACGACAAGAAATCAGCCCTCAAAAACTTAACCGGCAGAAAATATTTTTTTGAAAAAATCCCTAAGCCCCGGGGTCACAACTTCAGCAAAAATCTGACTTTTGGCAATTCACTCCAAAATGGTGCCAAAAGCTTGAAAATGTTCTCCTGAAAGTTTTGGCAATCTAAATAGAAGGCTTTTTATCACAGGACAAGAAATCAGCCCTCAAAAACTTAACCGGCAGAAAATATTTTTTTGAAAAAATCCCTAAGCCCCGGGGTCACAATTTCAGCAAAAATCTGATCTTTGGCAATTCACTCAAAAATGGTGCCAAAAGCTTGAAAATGCTCTCCTGAAAGGTTTGGCACTCGAAACAGAAGCCTTTTTATCACAGGACAAGAAATCAGCCCTCAAAAACTTAACCGGCAGAAAATATTTTTTTGAAAAAATCCCTAAGCCCCGGGGTCACAATTTCAGCAAAAATCTGATCTTTGGCAATTCACTCAAAAATGGTGCCAAAAGCTTGAAAATGCTCTCCTGAAAGGTTTGGCACTCGAAACAGAAGCCTTTTTATCACAGGACAAGAAATCAGCCCTCAAAAACTTAACCGGCAGAAAATATTTTTTTGATAAAATCCCTAAGCCCCGGGGTCACAACTTCAGCAAAAATCTGACTTTTGGCAATTCACTCCAAAATGGTGCCAAAAGCTTGAAAATGTTCTCCTGAAAGTTTTGGCAATCTAAATAGAAGGCTTTTTATCACAGGACAAGAAATCAGCCCTCAAAAACTTAACCGGCAGAAAATATTTTTTTGAAAAAATCCCTAAGCCCCGGGGTCACAATTTCAGCAAAAATCTGACTTTTGGCAATTCACTCAAAAATGGTGCCAAAAGCTTGAAAATGTTCTCCTGAAAGGTTTGGCACTCGAAACAGAAGGCTTTTTATCACAGGACAAGAAATCAGCCCTCAAAAACTTAACCGGCAGAAAATATTTTTTTGAAAAAATCCCTAAGCCCCGGGGTCACAATTTCAGCAAAAATCTGACTTTTGGCAATTCACTCAAAAATGGTGCCAAAAGCTTGAAAATGCTCTCCTGAAAGGTTTGCCACTCGAAACAGAAGGCTTTTTATCACAGGACAAGAAATCAGCCCTCAAAAACTTAACCGGCAGAAAATATTTTTTTGAAAAAATCCCTAAGCCCCGGTGTCACAATTTCAGCAAAAATCTGACTTTCGGCAATTCACTCCAAAATGGTGCCAAAAGGTTGAAAATGCTCTCCTGAAAGGTTTGGCACTCGAAACAGAAGCCTTTTTATCCCTGGACAAGAAATCAGCCCTCAAAAACTTAACCGGCAGAAAATATTTTTTTGAAAAAAATCCCTAAGCCCCGGGGTCACAATTTCAGCAAAAATCTGATCTTTGGCAATTCACTCAAAAATGGTGCCAAAAGCTTGAAAATGCTCTCCTGAAAGGTTTGGCGATGGAAAAAGAAGGCTTTTTATCACAGGACAAGAAATCAGCCCTCAAAAACTTAACCGGCAGAAAATATGTTTTTGAAAAAATCCCTAAGCCCCGGGGTCACAATTTCAGCAAAAATCTGATCTTTGGCAATTCACTCAAAAATGGTGCCAAAAGCTTGAAAATGCTCTCCTGAAAGGTTTGGCACTCGAAACAGAAGCCTTTTTATCACAGGACAAGAAATCAGCCCTCAAAAACTTAACCGGCAGAAAATATGTTTTTGAAAAAATCCCTAAGCCCCGGGGTCACAATTTCAGCAAAAATCTGATCTTTGGCAATTCACTCAAAAATGGTGCCAAAAGCTTGAAAATGCTCTCCTGCAAGGTTTGGCACTCGAAACAGAAGGCTTTTTATCCCCGGACAAGAAATCAGCCCTCAAAAACTTAACCGGCAGAAAATATTTTTTTGAAAAAATCCCTAAGCCCCGGGGTCACAACTTCAGCAAAAATCTGACTTTTGGCAATTCACTCCAAAATGGTGCCAAAAGCTTGAAAATGCTCTCCTGAAAGGTTTGGCAATCTAAATAGAAGGCTTTTTATCACAGGACAAGAAATCAGCCCTCAAAAACTTAACCGGCAGAAAATATTTTTTTGAAAAAATCCCTAAGCCCCGGGGTCACAATTTCAGCAAAAATCTGATCTTTGGCAATTCACTCAAAAATGGTGCCAAAAGCTTGAAAATGCTCTCCTGAAAGGTTTGGCACTCGAAACAGAAGCCTTTTTATCACAGGACAAGAAATCAGCCCTCAAAAACTTAACCGGCAGAAAATATTTTTTTGAAAAAATCCCTAAGCCCCGGGGTCACAATTTCAGCAAAAATCTGATCTTTGGCAATTCACTCAAAAATGGTGCCAAAAGCTTGAAAATGCTCTCCTGAAAGGTTTGGCACTCGAAACAGAAGCCTTTTTATCACAGGACAAGAAATCAGCCCTCAAAAACTTAACCGGCAGAAAATATTTTTTTGATAAAATCCCTAAGCCCCGGGGTCACAACTTCAGCAAAAATCTGACTTTTGGCAATTCACTCCAAAATGGTGCCAAAAGCTTGAAAATGTTCTCCTGAAAGTTTTGGCAATCTAAATAGAAGGCTTTTTATCACAGGACAAGAAATCAGCCCTCAAAAACTTAACCGGCAGAAAATATTTTTTTGAAAAAATCCCTAAGCCCCGGGGTCACAATTTCAGCAAAAATCTGACTTTTGGCAATTCACTCAAAAATGGTGCCAAAAGCTTGAAAATGTTCTCCTGAAAGGTTTGGCACTCGAAACAGAAGGCTTTTTATCACAGGACAAGAAATCAGCCCTCAAAAACTTAACCGGCAGAAAATATTTTTTTGAAAAAATCCCTAAGCCCCGGGGTCACAATTTCAGCAAAAATCTGACTTTTGGCAATTCACTCAAAAATGGTGCCAAAAGCTTGAAAATGCTCTCCTGAAAGGTTTGCCACTCGAAACAGAAGGCTTTTTATCACAGGACAAGAAATCAGCCCTCAAAAACTTAACCGGCAGAAAATATTTTTTTGAAAAAATCCCTAAGCCCCGGTGTCACAATTTCAGCAAAAATCTGACTTTCGGCAATTCACTCCAAAATGGTGCCAAAAGGTTGAAAATGCTCTCCTGAAAGGTTTGGCACTCGAAACAGAAGCCTTTTTATCCCTGGACAAGAAATCAGCCCTCAAAAACTTAACCGGCAGAAAATATTTTTTTGAAAAAAATCCCTAAGCCCCGGGGTCACAATTTCAGCAAAAATCTGATCTTTGGCAATTCACTCAAAAATGGTGCCAAAAGCTTGAAAATGCTCTCCTGAAAGGTTTGGCGATGGAAAAAGAAGGCTTTTTATCACAGGACAAGAAATCAGCCCTCAAAAACTTAACCGGCAGAAAATATGTTTTTGAAAAAATCCCTAAGCCCCGGGGTCACAATTTCAGCAAAAATCTGATCTTTGGCAATTCACTCAAAAATGGTGCCAAAAGCTTGAAAATGCTCTCCTGAAAGGTTTGGCACTCGAAACAGAAGCCTTTTTATCACAGGACAAGAAATCAGCCCTCAAAAACTTAACCGGCAGAAAATATGTTTTTGAAAAAATCCCTAAGCCCCGGGGTCACAATTTCAGCAAAAATCTGATCTTTGGCAATTCACTCAAAAATGGTGCCAAAAGCTTGAAAATGCTCTCCTGCAAGGTTTGGCACTCGAAACAGAAGGCTTTTTATCCCCGGACAAGAAATCAGCCCTCAAAAACTTAACCGGCAGAAAATATTTTTTTGAAAAAATCCCTAAGCCCCGGGGTCACAACTTCAGCAAAAATCTGACTTTTGGCAATTCACTCCAAAATGGTGCCAAAAGCTTGAAAATGCTCTCCTGAAAGGTTTGGCACTCGAAACAGAAGGCTTTTTATCACAGGACAAGAAATCAGCCCTCAAAACCTTAACCGGCAGAAAATATTTTTTTGAAAAAATCCCTAAGCCCCGGGGTCACAATTTCAGCAAAAATCTGATCTTTGGCAATTCACTCCAAAATGGTGCCAAAAGCTTGAAAATGCTCTCCTGAAAGGTTTGGCGATGGAAAAAGAAGGCTTTTTATCACAGGACAAGAAATCAGCCCTCAAAAACTTAACCGACAGAAAATATTTTTTTGAAAAAATCCCTAAGCCCCGGGGTCACAATTTCAGCAAAAATCTGATCTTTGGCAATTCACTCCAAAATGGTGCCAAAAGCTTGAAAATGCTCTCCTGAAAGGTTTGGCGATGGAAAAAGAAGGCTTTTTATCACAGGACAAGAAATCAGCCCTCAAAAACTTAACCGGCAGAAAATATTTTTTTGAAAAAATCCCTAAGCCCCAGGGTCACAATTTCAGCAGAAATTTGACCTTTGGCAATTCACTCCAAAATGGTGCCAAAAGCTTGAAAATGTTCTCCTGAAAGTTTTGGCAATCGAAATAGAAGGCTTTTTATCACAGGACAAGAAATCAGCCCTCAAAAACTTAACCGGCAGAAAATATTTTTTTGAAAAAATCCCTAAGCCCCGGGGTCACAATTTCAGCAAAAATCTGACTTTTGGCAATTCACTCAAAAATGGTGCCAAAAGCTTGAAAATGTTCTCCTGAAAGGTTTGGCACTCGAAACAGAAGGCTTTTTATCACAGGACAAGAAATCAGCCCTCAAAAACTTAACCGGCAGAAAATATTTTTTTGAAAAAATCCCTAAGCCCCGGGGTCACAATTTCAGCAAAAATCTGACTTTTGGCAATTCACTCAAAAATGGTGCCAAAAGCTTGAAAATGCTCTCCTGAAAGGTTTGCCACTCGAAACAGAAGGCTTTTTATCACAGGACAAGAAATCAGCCCTCAAAAACTTAACCGGCAGAAAATATTTTTTTGAAAAAATCCCTAAGCCCCGGTGTCACAATTTCAGCAAAAATCTGACTTTCGGCAATTCACTCCAAAATGGTGCCAAAAGGTTGAAAATGCTCTCCTGAAAGGTTTGGCACTCGAAACAGAAGCCTTTTTATCCCTGGACAAGAAATCAGCCCTCAAAAACTTAACCGGCAGAAAATATGTTTTTGAAAAAATCCCTAAGCCCCGGGGTCACAATTTCAGCAAAAATCTGATCTTTGGCAATTCACTCAAAAATGGTGCCAAAAGCTTGAAAATGCTCTCCTGAAAGGTTTGGCACTCGAAACAGAAGCCTTTTTATCACAGGACAAGAAATCAGCCCTCAAAAACTTAACCGGCAGAAAATATGTTTTTGAAAAAATCCCTAAGCCCCGGGGTCACAATTTCAGCAAAAATCTGATCTTTGGCAATTCACTCAAAAATGGTGCCAAAAGCTTGAAAATGCTCTCCTGAAAGGTTTGGCACTCGAAACAGAAGGCTTTTTATCCCCGGACAAGAAATCAGCCCTCAAAAACTTAACCGGCAGAAAATATTTTTTTGAAAAAATCCCTAAGCCCCGGGGTCACAACTTCAGCAAAAATCTGACTTTTGGCAATTCACTCCAAAATGGTGCCAAAAGCTTGAAAATGCTCTCCTGAAAGGTTTGGCACTCGAAACAGAAGGCTTTTTATCACAGGACAAGAAATCAGCCCTCAAAACCTTAACCGGCAGAAAATATTTTTTTGAAAAAATCCCTAAGCCCCGGGGTCACAATTTCAGCAAAAATCTGATCTTTGGCAATTCACTCCAAAATGGTGCCAAAAGCTTGAAAATGCTCTCCTGAAAGGTTTGGCGATGGAAAAAGAAGGCTTTTTATCACAGGACAAGAAATCAGCCCTCAAAAACTTAACCGGCAGAAAATATTTTTTTGAAAAAATCCCTAAGCCCCGGGGTCACAATTTCAGCAAAAATCTGATCTTTGGCAATTCACTCCAAAATGGTGCCAAAAGCTTGAAAATGCTCTCCTGAAAGGTTTGGCGATGGAAAAAGAAGGCTTTTTATCACAGGACAAGAAATCAGCCCTCAAAAACTTAACCGGCAGAAAATATTTTTTTGAAAAAAATCCCTAAGCCCCGGGGTCACAATTTCAGCAAAAATCTGATCTTTGGCAATTCACTCCAAAATGGTGCCAAAAGCTTGAAAATGCTCTCCTGAAAGGTTTGGCGATGGAAAAAGAAGGCTTTTTATCACAGGACAAGAAATCAGCCCTCAAAAACTTAACCGGCAGAAAATATTTTTTTGAAAAAATCCCTAAGCCCCAGGGTCACAATTTCAGCAAAAATTTGACCTTTGGCAATTCACTCCAAAATGGTGCCAAAAGCTTGAAAATGTTCTCCTGAAAGTTTTGGCAATCGAAATAGAAGGCTTTTTATCACAGGACAAGAAATCAGCCCTCAAAAACTTAACCGGCAGAAAATATGTTTTTGAAAAAATCCCTAAGCCCCGGGGTCACAATTTCAGCAAAAATCTGACCTTTGGCAATTCACTCAAAAATGGTGCCAAAAGCTTGAAAATGCTCTCCTGAAAGGTTTGGCACTCGAAACAGAAGGCTTTTTATCCCCGGACAAGAAATCAGCCCTCAAAAACTTAACCGGCAGAAAATATTTTTTTGAAAAAATCCCTAAGCCCCGGGGTCACAACTTCAGCAAAAATCTGACTTTTGGCAATTCACTCCAAAATGGTGCCAAAAGCTTGAAAATGCTCTCCTGAAAGGTTTGGCACTCGAAACAGAAGGCTTTTTATCACAGGACAAGAAAAAAGCCCTCAAAACCTTAACCGGCAGAAAATATTTTTTTGAAAAAATCCCTAAGCCCCGGGGTCACAATTTCAGCAAAAATTTGACCTTTGGCAATTCACTCCAAAATGGTGCCAAAAGCTTGAAAATGTTCTCCTGAAAGTTTTGGCAATCGAAATAGAAGGCTTTTTATCACAGGACAAGAAATCAGCCCTCAAAAACTTAACCGGCAGAAAATATTTTTTTGAAAAAATCCCTAAGCGGGTCACAATCTCATCAAAAATTTGACCTTTGGCAATTCACTCCAAAATGGTGCCAAAAGCTTGAAAATGTTCTCCTGAAAGTTTTGGCAATCGAAATAGAAGGCTTTTTATCACAGGACAAGAAATCAGCCCTCAAAAACTTAACCGGCAGAAAATATTTTTTTGAAAAAATCCCTAAGCCCCGGGGTCACAATTTCAGCAAAAATCTGATCTTTGGCAATTCACTCAAAAATGGTGCCAAAAGCTTGAAAATGCTCTCCTGAAAGGTTTGGCGATGGAAACAGAAGGCTTTTTATCACAGGACAAGAAATCAGCCCTCAAAAACTTAACCGGCAGAAAATATTTTTTTGAAAAAATCCCTAAGCCCCGGAGTCACAATTTCAGCAAAAATCTGACTTTTGGCAATTCACTCCAAAATGGTGCCAAAAGGTTGAAAATGCTCTCCTGAAAGGTTTGGCACTCGAAACAGAAGGCTTTTTATCACAGGACAAGAAATCAGCCCTCAAAACCTTAACCGGCAGAAAATATTTTTTTGAAAAAATCCCTAAGCCCCGGGGTCACAATTTCAGCAAAAATCTGATCTTTGGCAATTCACTCCAAAATGGTGCCAAAAGCTTGAAAATGCTCTCCTGAAAGGTTTGGCGATGGAAAAAGAAGGCTTTTTATCACAGGACAAGAAATCAGCCCTCAAAAACTTAACCGGCAGAAAATATTTTTTTGAAAAAATCCCTAAGCCCCGGGGTCACAATTTCAGCAAAAATCTGATCTTTGGCAATTCACTCCAAAATGGTGCCAAAAGCTTGAAAATGCTCTCCTGAAAGGTTTGACGATGGAAAAAGAAGGCTTTTTATCACAGGACAAGAAATCAGCCCTCAAAAACTTAACCGGCAGAAAATATTTTTTTGAAAAAAATCCCTAAGCCCCGGGGTCACAATTTCAGCAAAAATCTGATCTTTGGCAATTCACTCCAAAATGGTGCCAAAAGCTTGAAAATGCTCTCCTGAAAGGTTTGGCGATGGAAAAAGAAGGCTTTTTATCACAGGACAAGAAATCAGCCCTCAAAAACTTAACCGGCAGAAAATATTTTTTTGAAAAAATCCCTAAGCCCCAGGGTCACAATTTCAGCAAAAATTTGACCTTTGGCAATTCACTCCAAAATGGTGCCAAAAGCTTGAAAATGTTCTCCTGAAAGTTTTGGCAATCGAAATAGAAGGCTTTTTATCACAGGACAAGAAATCAGCCCTCAAAAACTTAACCGGCAGAAAATATGTTTTTGAAAAAATCCCTAAGCCCCGGGGTCACAATTTCAGCAAAAATCTGATCTTTGGCAATTCACTCAAAAATGGTGCCAAAAGCTTGAAAATGCTCTCCTGAAAGGTTTGGCACTCGAAACAGAAGGCTTTTTATCCCCGGACAAGAAATCAGCCCTCAAAAACTTAACCGGCAGAAAATATTTTTTTGAAAAAATCCCTAAGCCCCGGGGTCACAACTTCAGCAAAAATCTGACTTTTGGCAATTCACTCCAAAATGGTGCCAAAAGCTTGAAAATGTTCTCCTGAAAGTTTTGGCAATCTAAATAGAAGGCTTTTTATCACAGGACAAGAAATCAGCCCTCAAAAACTTAACCGGCAGAAAATATGTTTTTGAAAAAATCCCTAAGCCCCGGGGTCACAATTTCTGCAAAAATCTGATCTTTGGCAATTCACTCAAAAATGGTGCCAAAAGCTTGAAAATGCTCTCCTGAAAGGTTTGGCACTCGAAACAGAAGCCTTTTTATCACAGGACAAGAAATCAGCCCTCAAAAACTTAACCGGCAGAAAATATGTTTTTGAAAAAAATCCCTAAGCCCCGGGGTCACAATTTCAGCAAAAATCTGATCTTTGGCAATTCACTCAAAAATGGTGCCAAAAGCTTGAAAATGCTCTCCTGAAAGGTTTGGCACTCGAAACAGAAGGGCTTTTTATCACAGGACAAGAAATCAGCCCTCAAAAACTTAACCGGCAGAAAATATTTTTTTGAAAAAATCCCTAAGCCCCGGGGTCACAATTTCAGCAAAAATCTGACTTTTGGCAATTCACTCAAAAATGGTGCCAAAAGCTTGAAAATGCTCCCCTGAAAGCTTTGGCGATGGAAACAGAAGGCTTTTTATCACAGGACAAGAAATCAGCCCTCAAAAACTTAACCGGCAGAAAATATTTTTTTGAAAAAATCCCTAAGCCCCGGGGTCACAATTTCAGCAAAAATCTGATCTTTGGCAATTCACTCCAAAATGGTGCCAAAAGCTTGAAAATGCTCTCCTGAAAGGTTTGGCGATGGAAAAAGAAGGCTTTTTATCACAGGACAAGAAATCAGCCCTCAAAAACTTAACCGGCAGAAAATATTTTTTTGAAAAAAATCCCTAAGCCCCGGGGTCACAATTTCAGCAAAAATCTGATCTTTGGCAATTCACTCAAAAATGGTGCCAAAAGCTTGAAAATGCTCTCCTGAAAGGTTTGGCGATGGAAAAAGAAGGCTTTTTATCACAGGACAAGAAATCAGCCCTCAAAAACTTAACCGGCAGAAAATATTTTTTTGAAAAAATCCCTAAGCCCCGGGGTCACAACTTCAGCAAAAATCTGACTTTTGGCAATTCACTCCAAAATGGTGCCAAAAGCTTGAAAATGTTCTCCTGAAAGTTTTGGCAATCTAAATAGAAGGCTTTTTATCACAGGACAAGAAATCAGCCCTCAAAAACTTAACCGGCAGAAAATATGTTTTTGAAAAAATCCCTAAGCCCCGGGGTCACAATTTCTGCAAAAATCTGATCTTTGGCAATTCACTCAAAAATGGTGCCAAAAGCTTGAAAATGCTCTCCTGAAAGGTTTGGCACTCGAAACAGAAGCCTTTTTATCACAGGACAAGAAATCAGCCCTCAAAAACTTAACCGGCAGAAAATATGTTTTTGAAAAAAATCCCTAAGCCCCGGGGTCACAATTTCAGCAAAAATCTGATCTTTGGCAATTCACTCAAAAATGGTGCCAAAAGCTTGAAAATGCTCTCCTGAAAGGTTTGGCACTCGAAACAGAAGGCTTTTTATCCCCGGACAAGAAATCAGCCCTCAAAAACTTAACCGGCAGAAAATATTTTTTTGAAAAAATCCCTAAGCCCCGGGGTCACAACTTCAGCAAAAATCTGACTTTTGGCAATTCACTCCAAAATGGTGCCAAAAGCTTGAAAATGCTCTCCTGAAAGGTTTGGCACTCGAAACAGAAGGCTTTTTATCACAGGACAAGAAATCAGCCCTCAAAACCTTAACCGGCAGAAAATATTTTTTTGAAAAAATCCCTAAGCCCCGGGGTCACAATTTCAGCAAAAATCTGATCTTTGGCAATTCACTCCAAAATGGTGCCAAAAGCTTGAAAATGCTCTCCTGAAAGGTTTGGCGATGGAAAAAGAAGGCTTTTTATCACAGGACAAGAAATCAGCCCTCAAAAACTTAACCGGCAGAAAATATGTTTTTGAAAAAAATCCCTAAGCCCCGGGGTCACAATTTCAGCAAAAATCTGATCTTTGGCAATTCACTCAAAAATGGTGCCAAAAGCTTGAAAATGCTCTCCTGAAAGGTTTGGCGATGGAAAAAGAAGGCTTTTTATCACAGGACAAGAAATCAGCCCTCAAAAACTTAACCGGCAGAAAATATTTTTTTGAAAAAATCCCTAAGCCCCGGGGTCACAACTTCAGCAAAAATCTGACTTTTGGCAATTCACTCCAAAATGGTGCCAAAAGCTTGAAAATGTTCTCCTGAAAGTTTTGGCTATCTAAATAGAAGGCTTTTTATCACAGGACAAGAAATCAGCCCTCAAAAACTTAACCGGCAGAAAATATGTTTTTGAAAAAATCCCTAAGCCCCGGGGTCACAATTTCAGCAAAAATCTGATCTTTGGCAATTCACTCCAAAATGGTGCCAAAAGCTTGAAAATGCTCTCCTGAAAGGTTTGGCGATGGAAAAAGAAGGCTTTTTATCACAGGACAAGAAATCAGCCCTCAAAAACTTAACCGGCAGAAAATATTTTTTTGAAAAAAATCCCTAAGCCCCGGGGTCACAATTTCAGCAAAAATCTGATCTTTGGCAATTCACTCAAAAATGGTGCCAAAAGCTTGAAAATGCTCTCCTGAAAGGTTTGGCGATGGAAAAAGAAGGCTTTTTATCACAGGACAAGAAATCAGCCCTCAAAAACTTAACCGGCAGAAAATATTTTTTTGAAAAAATCCCTAAGCCCCAGGGTCACAATTTCAGCAAAAATTTGACCTTTGGCAATTCACTCCAAAATGGTGCCAAAAGCTTGAAAATGTTCTCCTGAAAGTTTTGGCACTCGAAACAGAAGGCTTTTTATCCCCGGACAAGAAATCAGCCCTCAAAAACTTAACCGGCAGAAAATATTTTTTTGAAAAAATCCCTAAGCCCCGGGGTCACAATTTCAGCAAAAATCTGATCTTTGGCAATTCACTCAAAAATGGTGCCAAAAGCTTGAAAATGCTCTCCTGAAAGGTTTGGCACTCGAAACAGAAGCCTTTTTATCACAGGACAAGAAATCAGCCCTCAAAAACTTAACCGGCAGAAAATATGTTTTTGAAAAAATCCCTAAGCCCCGGGGTCACAATTTCAGCAAAAATCTGATCTTTGGCAATTCACTCAAAAATGGTGCCAAAAGCTTGAAAATGCTCTCCTGAAAGGTTTGGCACTCGAAACAGAAGCCTTTTTATCACAGGACAAGAAATCAGCCCTCAAAAACTTAACCGGCAGAAAATATTTTTTTGAAAAAATCCCTAAGCCCCGGGGTTACAACTTCAGCAAAAATCTGACTTTTGGCAATTCACTCCAAAATGGTGCCAAAAGCTTGAAAATGTTCTCCTGAAAGTTTTGGCAATCTAAATAGAAGGCTTTTTATCACAGGACAAGAAATCAGCCCTCAAAAACTTAACCGGCAGAAAATATTTTTTTGAAAAAATCCCTAAGCCCCGGGGTCACAATTTCAGCAAAAATCTGACTTTTGGCAATTCACTCAAAAATGGTGCCAAAAGCTTGAAAATGCTCTCCTGAAAGGTTTGGCACTCGAAACAGAAGCCTTTTTATCACAGGACAAGAAATCAGCCCTCAAAAACTTAACCGGCAGAAAATATTTTTTTGAAAAAATCCATAAGCCCCGGGGTCACAATTTCAGCAAAAATCTGACTTTTGGCAATTCACTCAAAAATGGTGAAAAGCTTGAAAATACTCTCTTGAAAGGTTTGGCACTCGAAACAGAAGGGCTTTTTATCACAGGACAAGAAATCAGCCCTCAAAAACTTAACCGGCAGAAAATATTTTTTTGAAAAAATCCCTAAGCCCCGGGGTCACAATTTCAGCAAAAATCTGACTTTTGGCAATTCACTCAAAAATGGTGCCAAAAGCTTGAAAATGCTCCCCTGAAAGCTTTGGCGATGGAAACAGAAGGCTTTTTATCACAGGACAAGAAATCAGCCCTCAAAAACTTAACCGGCAGAAAATATTTTTTTGAAAAAATCCCTAAGCCCCGGGGTCACAACTTCAGCAAAAATCTGACTTTTGGCAATTCACTCCAAAATGGTGCCAAAAGCTTGAAAATGCTCTCCTGAAAGGTTTGGCACTCGAAACAGAAGGCTTTTTATCACAGGACAAGAAATCAGCCCTCAAAACCTTAACCGGCAGAAAATATTTTTTTGAAAAAATCCCTAAGCCCCGGGGTCACAATTTCAGCAAAAATCTGATCTTTGGCAATTCACTCCAAAATGGTGCCAAAAGCTTGAAAATGCTCTCCTGAAAGGTTTGGCGATGGAAAAAGAAGGCTTTTTATCACAGGACAAGAAATCAGCCCTCAAAAACTTAACCGGCAGAAAATATTTTTTTGAAAAAAATCCCTAAGCCCCGGGGTCACAATTTCAGCAAAAATCTGATCTTTGGCAATTCACTCAAAAATGGTGCCAAAAGCTTGAAAATGCTCTCCTGAAAGGTTTGGCGATGGAAAAAGAAGGCTTTTTATCACAGGACAAGAAATCAGCCCTCAAAAACTTAACCGGCAGAAAATATTTTTTTGAAAAAATCCCTAAGCCCCGGGGTCACAACTTCAGCAAAAATCTGACTTTTGGCAATTCACTCCAAAATGGTGCCAAAAGCTTGAAAATGTTCTCCTGAAAGTTTTGGCAATCTAAATAGAAGGCTTTTTATCACAGGACAAGAAATCAGCCCTCAAAAACTTAACCGGCAGAAAATATGTTTTTGAAAAAATCCCTAAGCCCCGGGGTCACAATTTCTGCAAAAATCTGATCTTTGGCAATTCACTCAAAAATGGTGCCAAAAGCTTGAAAATGCTCTCCTGAAAGGTTTGGCACTCGAAACAGAAGCCTTTTTATCACAGGACAAGAAATCAGCCCTCAAAAACTTAACCGGCAGAAAATATGTTTTTGAAAAAAATCCCTAAGCCCCGGGGTCACAATTTCAGCAAAAATCTGATCTTTGGCAATTCACTCAAAAATGGTGCCAAAAGCTTGAAAATGCTCTCCTGAAAGGTTTGGCACTCGAAACAGAAGGCTTTTTATCCCCGGACAAGAAATCAGCCCTCAAAAACTTAACCGGCAGAAAATATTTTTTTGAAAAAATCCCTAAGCCCCGGGGTCACAACTTCAGCAAAAATCTGACTTTTGGCAATTCACTCCAAAATGGTGCCAAAAGCTTGAAAATGCTCTCCTGAAAGGTTTGGCACTCGAAACAGAAGGCTTTTTATCACAGGACAAGAAATCAGCCCTCAAAACCTTAACCGGCAGAAAATATTTTTTTGAAAAAATCCCTAAGCCCCGGGGTCACAATTTCAGCAAAAATCTGATCTTTGGCAATTCACTCCAAAATGGTGCCAAAAGCTTGAAAATGCTCTCCTGAAAGGTTTGGCGATGGAAAAAGAAGGCTTTTTATCACAGGACAAGAAATCAGCCCTCAAAAACTTAACCGGCAGAAAATATTTTTTTGAAAAAAATCCCTAAGCCCCGGGGTCACAATTTCAGCAAAAATCTGATCTTTGGCAATTCACTCAAAAATGGTGCCAAAAGCTTGAAAATGCTCTCCTGAAAGGTTTGGCGATGGAAAAAGAAGGCTTTTTATCACAGGACAAGAAATCAGCCCTCAAAAACTTAACCGGCAGAAAATATTTTTTTGAAAAAATCCCTAAGCCCCAGGGTCACAATTTCAGCAAAAATTTGACCTTTGGCAATTCACTCCAAAATGGTGCCAAAAGCTTGAAAATGTTCTCCTGAAAGTTTTGGCACTCGAAACAGAAGGCTTTTTATCCCCGGACAAGAAATCAGCCCTCAAAAACTTAACCGGCAGAAAATATTTTTTTGAAAAAATCCCTAAGCCCCGGGGTCACAACTTCAGCAAAAATCTGACTTTTGGCAATTCACTCCAAAATGGTGCCAAAAGCTTGAAAATGCTCTCCTGAAAGGTTTGGCACTCGAAACAGAAGGCTTTTTATCACAGGACAAGAAATCAGCCCTCAAAACCTTAACCGGCAGAAAATATGTTTTTGAAAAAATCCCTAAGCCCCGGGGTTACAACTTCAGCAAAAATCTGATCTTTGGCAATTCACTCAAAAATGGTGCCAAAAGCTTGAAAATGCTCTCCTGAAAGGTTTGGCACTCGAAACAGAAGCCTTTTTATCACAGGACAAGAAATCAGCCCTCAAAAACTTAACCGGGAGAAAATATTTTTTTGAAAAAATCCCTAAGCCCCGGGGTCACAATTTCAGCAAAAATCTGACTTTTGGCAATTCACTCAAAAATGGTGCCAAAAGCTTGAAAATGCTCTCCTGAAAGGTTTGGCACTCGAAACAGAAGCCTTTTTATCACAGGACAAGAAATCAGCCCTCAAAAACTTAACCGGCAGAAAATATTTTTTTGAAAAAATCCATAAGCCCCGGGGTCACAATTTCAGCAAAAATCTGACTTTTGGCAATTCACTCAAAAATGGTGAAAAGCTTGAAAATACTCTCCTGAAAGGTTTGGCACTCGAAACAGAAGGGCTTTTTATCACAGGACAAGAAATCAGCCCTCAAAAACTTAACCGGCAGAAAATATTTTTTTGAAAAAATCCCTAAGCCCCGGGGTCACAATTTCAGCAAAAATCTGACCTTTGGCAATTCACTCAAAAATGGAGCTAAAAGCTTGAAAATGCTCTCCTGAAAGGTTTGGCACTCAAAACAGGAGGCTTTTTATCATAGGACAAGAAATCAGCCCTCAAAAACTTAACCAGCAGAAAATATTTTTTTGAAAAAATCGCTAAGCCCCGGAGTCACAATTTCAGCAAAAATCTGACTTTTGGCAATTCACTCCAAAATGGTGCCAAAAGGTTGAAAATGCTCTCCTGAAAGGTTTGGCACTTGAAACAGAAGCCTATTTATCACAGGACAAGAAATCAGCCCTCAAAATTCTTAACCGGCAGAAAATATTTTTTTGAAAATATCCCTAAGCCCCGGGGTCACAATTTCAGCAAAAAACTGACTTTTGGCAATTCACTCAAAAATGGTGCCAACTGGTTGCAAATGCTCTCCTGAAAGGTTTGGCACTCGAAACAGAAGCCTTTTTATCACAGGACAAGAAATCAGCCCTCAAAAACTTAACCGGCAGAAAATATTTTTTTGAAAAAATCCCTAAGCCCCGGGGTCACAATTTCAGCAAAAGTCTGACTTTCGGCAATTCACTCCAAAATGGTGCCAGAAGCTTGAAAATGCTCTCCTGAAAGGTTTGGCACTCAAAACAGGAGGGTTTTTATCACAGGACAAAAAATCAGCCCTCAAAAACTTAACCAGCAGAAAATATTTTTTAGCAAATATCTGACTTTTGGCAATTCACTCAAAAATGCTGCCAAAAGCTTGAAAATGCTCCCCTGAAAGGTTTGGCGATGGAAACAGAAGGCTTTTTATCACAGGACAAGAAATCAGCCCTCAAAAACTTAACCGGCAGAAAATATTTTTTTGAAAAAATCCCTAAGCCCCGGGGTCACAACTTCAGCAAAAATCTGACTTTTGGCAATTCACTCCAAAATGGTGCCAAAAGCTTGAAAATGTTCTCCTGAAAGTTTTGGCAATCGAAATAGAAGGCTTTTTATCACAGGACAAGAAATCAGCCCTCAAAAACTTAACCGGCAGAAAATATGTTTTTGAAAAAATCCCTAAGCCCCGGGGTCACAATTTCAGCAAAAATCTGATCTTTGGCAATTCACTCAAAAATGGTGCCAAAAGCTTGAAAATGCTCTCCTGAAAGGTTTGGCACTCGAAACAGAAGCCTTTTTATCACAGGACAAGAAATCAGCCCTCAAAAACTTAACCGGCAGAAAATATGTTTTTGAAAAAATCCCTAAGCCCCGGGGTCACAATTTCAGCAAAAATCTGATCTTTGGCAATTCACTCAAAAATGGTGCCAAAAGCTTGAAAATGCTCTCCTGAAAGGTTTGGCACTCGAAACAGAAGCCTTTTTATCACAGGACAAGAAATCAGCCCTCAAAAACTTAACCGGCAGAAAATATTTTTTTGAAAAAATCCCTAAGCCCCGGGGTTACAACTTCAGCAAAAATCTGACTTTTGGCAATTCACTCCAAAATGGTGCCAAAAGCTTGAAAATGTTCTCCTGAAAGTTTTGGCAATCTAAATAGAAGGCTTTTTATCACAGGACAAGAAATCAGCCCTCAAAAACTTAACCGGCAGAAAATATTTTTTTGAAAAAATCCCTAAGCCCCGGGGTCACAATTTCAGCAAAAATCTGACTTTTGGCAATTCACTCAAAAATGGTGCCAAAAGCTTGAAAATGCTCTCCTGAAAGGTTTGGCACTCGAAACAGAAGCCTTTTTATCACAGGACAAGAAATCAGCCCTCAAAAACTTAACCGGCAGAAAATATTTTTTTGAAAAAATCCATAAGCCCCGGGGTCACAATTTCAGCAAAAATCTGACTTTTGGCAATTCACTCAAAAATGGTGAAAAGCTTGAAAATACTCTCTTGAAAGGTTTGGCACTCGAAACAGAAGGGCTTTTTATCACAGGACAAGAAATCAGCCCTCAAAAACTTAACCGGCAGAAAATATTTTTTTGAAAAAATCCCTAAGCCCCGGGGTCACAATTTCAGCAAAAATCTGACTTTTGGCAATTCACTCAAAAATGGTGCCAAAAGCTTGAAAATGCTCCCCTGAAAGCTTTGGCGATGGAAACAGAAGGCTTTTTATCACAGGACAAGAAATCAGCCCTCAAAAACTTAACCGGCAGAAAATATTTTTTTGAAAAAATCCCTAAGCCCCGGGGTCACAATTTCAGCAAAAATCTGACCTTTGGCAATTCACTCAAAAATGGAGCTAAAAGCTTGAAAATGCTCTCCTGAAAGGTTTGGCACTCAAAACAGGAGGCTTTTTATCATAGGACAAGAAATCAGCCCTCAAAAACTTAACCAGCAGAAAATATTTTTTTGAAAAAATCGCTAAGCCCCGGAGTCACAATTTCAGCAAAAATCTGACTTTTGGCAATTCACTCCAAAATGGTGCCAAAAGGTTGAAAATGCTCTCCTGAAAGGTTTGGCACTCGAAACAGAAGCCTATTTATCACAGGACAAGAAAACAGCCCTCAAAATTCTTAACCGGCAGAAAATATTTTTTTGAAAATATCCCTAAGCCCCGGGGTCACAATTTCAGCAAAAAACTGACTTTTGGCAATTCACTCAAAAATGGTGCCAACTGGTTGCAAATGCTCTCCTGAAAGGTTTGGCACTCGAAACAGAAGCCTTTTTATCACAGGACAAGAAATCAGCCCTCAAAAACTTAACCGGCAGAAAATATTTTTTTGAAAAAATCCCTAAGCCCCGGGGTCACAATTTCAGCAAAAGTCTGACTTTCGGCAATTCACTCCAAAATGGTGCCAGAAGCTTGAAAATGCTCTCCTGAAAGGTTTGGCACTCAAAACAGGAGGGTTTTTATCACAGGACAAAAAATCAGCCCTCAAAAACTTAACCAGCAGAAAATATTTTTTAGCAAATATCTGACTTTTGGCAATTCACTCCAAAATGGTGCCAGAAGCTTGCAAATGATCCCCTGAAAGCTTTGGCGATGGAAACAGAAGGCTTTTTATCACAGGACAAGAAATCAGCCCTCAAAAACTTTACCGGCAGAAAATATTTTTTTTAAAAAATCCCTAAGCCCCGGGGTCACAATTTCAGCAAAAATCTGATCTTTGGCAATTCACTCCAAAATGGTGCCAAAAGCTTGAAAATGCTCTCCTCAAAGCTTTGGCGATGGAAACAAAAGGCTTTTTATCCCCGGACAAGAAATCAGCCCTCAAAAACTTAACCGGCAGAAAATATTTTTTTTAAAAAATCCCTAAGCCCCAGGGTCACAACTTCAGCAAAAATCTGACTTTTGGCAATTCACTCCAAAATGGTGCCAAAAGCTTGAAAATGCTCTCCTGAAAGGTTTGGCACTCGAAACAGAAGGCTTTTTATCACAGGACAAGAAATCAGCCCTCAAAACCTTAACCGGCAGAAAATATTTTTTTGAAAAAATCCCTAAGCCCCGGGGTCACAATTTCAGCAAAAATCTGATCTTTGGCAATTCACTCAAAAATGGTGCCAAAAGCTTGAAAATGCTCTCCTGAAAGGTTTGGCACTCGATTCAGAAGCCTTTTTATCACAGGACAAGAAATCAGCCCTCAAAAACTTAACCGGCAGAAAATATTTTTTTGAAAAAATCCCTAAGCCCCGGGGTCACAATTTCAGCAAAAATCTGACTTTTGGCAATTCACTCAAAAATGGTGCCAAAAGCTTGAAAATGTTCTCCTGAAAGGTTTGCCACTCGAAACAGAAGGCTTTTTATCACAGGACAAGAAATCAGCCCTCAAAAACTTAACCGGCAGAAAATATTTTTTTGAAAAAATCCCTAAGCCCCGGTGTCACAATTTCAGCGAAAATCTGACTTTCGGCAATTCACTCCAAAATGGTGCCAAAAGGTTGAAAATGCTCTCCTGAAAGGTTTGGCACTCGAAACAGAAGCCTTTTTATCCTCGGACAAGAAATCAGCCCTCAGAAACTTAACCGGCAGAAAATGTTTTTTTGAAAAAAATCCCTAAGCCCCGGGGTCACATTTTCAGCAAAAATCTGATCTTTGGCAATTCACTCAAAAATGGTGCCAAAAGCTTGAAAATGCTCTCCTGAAAGGTTTGGCACTCGATTCAGAAGCCTTTTTATCACAGGACAAGAAATCAGCCCTCAAAAACTTAACCGGCAGAAAATATTTTTTTGAAAAAATCCCAAAGCCCAGGGGTCACAATTTCAGCAAAAATCTGAATTTTGGCAGTTCAATCAAAAATGGTGCCAACCGGTTGCAAATGCTCTCCTGAAAGGTTTGGCACTCAAAACAGAAGGCTTTTTATCACAGGACAAGAAATCAGCCCTCAAAAACTTAACCGGCAGAAAATATTTTTTTGAAAAAATCCCTAAGCCCCGGGGTCACAATTTCAGCAAAAATCTGACTTTTGGCAATTCACTCAAAAATGGTGCCAAAAGCTTGAAAATGTTCTCCTGAAAGGTTTGCCACTCGAAACAGAAGGCTTTTTATCACAGGACAAGAAATCAGCCCTCAAAAACTTAACCGGCAGAAAATATTTTTTTGAAAAAATCCCTAAGCCCCGGTGTCACAATTTCAGCAAAAATCTGACTTTCGGCAATTCACTCCAAAATGGTGCCAAAAGGTTGAAAATGCTCTCCTGAAAGGTTTGGCACTCGAAACAGAAGCCTTTTTATCCTCGGACAAGAAATCAGCCCTCAGAAACTTAACCGGCAGAAAATGTTTTTTTGAAAAAAATCCCTAAGCCCCGGGGTCACAATTTCAGCAAAAATCTGATCTTTGGCAATTCACTCAAAAATGGTGCCAAAAGCTTGAAAATGCTCTCCTGAAAGGTTTGGCGATGGAAAAAGAAGGCTTTTTATCACAGGACAAGAAATCAGCCCTCAAAAACTTAACCAGCAGAAAATATTTTTTTGAAAAAATCCCTAAGCCCCGGGGTGACAATTTCACCAAAAATCTGACTTTTGGCAATTCACTCAAAAATGGTGCCCAAAGCTTGAAAATGCTCTCCTGAAAGGTTTGGCACTCGAAACAGAAGGCTTTTTATCCCTGGACAAGAAATCAGCCCTCAAAAACTTAACCGGCAGAAAATATTTTTTTGAAAAAAATCCCTAAGCCCCGGGGTCACAATTTCAGCAAAAATCTGACTTTTGGCAATTCACTCAAAAATCGTGCCAAAAGCTTGAAAATGCTCTCCTGAAAGGTTTGGCATTCGAAACAGAAGCCTTTTTATCACAGGACAAGAAATCAGCCCTCAAAAACTTAACCGGCACAAAATATTTTTTTGAAAAAATCCCTAAGCCCCGGGGTCACAACTTCAGCAAAAATCTGACTTTTGGCAATTCACTCCAAAATGGTGCCAAAAGCTTGAAAATGTTCTCCTGAAAGTTTTGGCAATCGAAATAGAAGGCTTTTTATCACAGGACAAGAAATCAGCCCTCAAAAACTTAACCGGCAGAAAATATGTTTTTGAAAAAATCCCTAAGCCCCGGGGTCACAATTTCAGCAAAAATCTGATCTTTGGCAATTCACTCAAAAATGGTGCCAAAAGCTTGAAAATACTCTCCTGAAAGGTTTGGCACTCGAAACAGAAGCCTTTTTATCACAGGACAAGAAATTTGCCCTCAAAAACTTAACCGGCAGAAAATATGTTTTTGAAAAAATCCCTAAGCCCCGGGGTCACAATTTCAGCAAAAATCTGATCTTTGGCAATTCACTCAAAAATGGTGCCAAAAGCTTGAAAATGCTCTCCTGAAAGGTTTGGCACTCGAAACAGAAGGCTTTTTATCACAGGACAAGAAATCAGCCCTCAAAAACTTAACCGGCAGAAAATATTTTTTTGAAAAAATCCCTAAGCCCCGGGGTCACAATTTCAGCAAAAATCTGACTTTCGGCAATTCACTCCAAAATGGTGCCAAAAGGTTGAAAATGCTCTCCTGAAAGGTTTGGCACTCGAAACAGAAGCCTTTTTATCCCCGGACAAGAAATCAGCCCTCAAAAACTTAACCGGCAGAAAATATTTTTTTGAAAAAAAACCCTAAGCCCCGGGGTCACAATTTCAGCAAAAATTTGACCTTTGGCAATTCACTCAAAAATCGTGCCAAAAGCTTGAAAATGCTCTCCTGAAAGGTTTGGCACTCGAAACAGGAGGCTTTTTATCACAGGACAAGAAATCAGCCCTCCAAAACTTAACCAGCAGAAAATATTTTTTTGAAAAAATCCCTAAGCCCCGGGGTGACAATTTCAGCAAAAATCTGACTTTTGGGAATTCACTCAAAAATGGTGCCAAAAGGTTGAAAATGCTCTCCTGAAAGGTTTGGCACTCGAAACAGAAGGCTTTTTATCACAGGACAAGAAATCAGCCCTCAAAAACTTAACCGGCAGAAAATATGTTTTTGAAAAAATCCCTAAGCCCCGGGGTCACAATTTCAGCAAAAATCTGACTTTTGGCAATTCACTCCAAAATGGTGCCAAAAGCTTGAAAATGTTCTCCTGAAAGTTTTGGCAATCTAAATAGAAGGCTTTTTATCACAGGACAAGAAATCAGCCCTCAAAAATTTAACCGGCAGAAAATATTTTTTTGAAAAAATCCCTAAGCCCCGGGGTCACAATTTCAGCAAAAATCTGACTTTTGGCAATTCACTCAAAAATGGTGCCAAAAGCTTGAAAATGCTCTCCTGAAAGGTTTGCCACTCGAAACAGAAGGCTTTTTATCACAGGACAAGAAATCAGCCCTCAAAAACTTAACCGGCAGAAAATATTTTTTTGAAAAAATCCCTAAGCCCCGGTGTCACAATTTCAGCAAAAATCTGACTTTCGGCAATTCACTCCAAAATGGTGCCAAAAGGTTGAAAATGCTCTCCTGAAAGGTTTGGCACTCGAAACAGAAGCCTTTTTATCCCCGGACAAGAAATCAGCCCTCAAAAACTAAACCGGCAGAAAATATTTTTTTGAAAAAAATCCCTAAGCCCCGGGGTCACAATTTCAGCAAAAATCTGATATTTGGCAATTCACTCAAAAATGGTGCCAAAAGCTTGAAAATGCTCTCTTGAAAGGTTTGGCGATGGAAAAAGAAGGCTTTTTATCACAGGACAAGAAATCAGCCCTCAAAAACTTAACCGGCAGAAAATATTTTTTTGAAAAAATCCCTAAGCCCCAGGGTCACAATTTCAGCAAAAATTTGACCTTTGGCAATTCACTCAAAAATCGTGCCAAAAGCTTGAAAATGCTCTCCTGAAAGGTTTGGCACTCGAAACAGGAGGCTTTTTATCACAGGACAAGAAATCAGCCCTCAAAAACTTAACCGGCAGAAAATATTTTTTTGAAAAAATCCCTAAGCCCCGGGGTCACAATTTCAGCAAAAATCTGATCTTTGGCAATTCACTCCAAAATTGTGCCAAAAGCTTGAAAATGCTCTCCTGAAAGGTTTGGCACTCGAAACAGAAGGCTTTTTATCACAGGACAAGAAATCAGCCCTCAAAAACTTAACCGGCAGAAAATATTTTTTTGAAAAAATCCCTAAGCCCCGGGGTCACAATTTTAGCAAAAAACTGACTTTTGGCAATTCACTCAAAAATGGTGCCAACTGGTTGCAAATGCTCTCCTGAAAGGTTTGGCACTCGAAACAGAAGCCTTTTTATCACAGGACAAGAAATCAGCCCTCAAAAACTTAACCGGCAGAAAATATTTTTTTGAAAAAATCCCTAAGCCCCGGGGTCACAATTTCAGCAAAAGTCTGACTTTCGGCAATTCACTCCAAAATGGTGCCAGAAGCTTGAAAATGCTCTCCTGAAAGGTTTGGCACTCAAAACAGGAGGGTTTTTATCACAGGACAAAAAATCAGCCCTCAAAAACTTAACCAGCAGAAAATATTTTTTAGCAAATATCTGACTTTTGGCAATTCACTCAAAAATGCTGCCAAAAGCTTGAAAATGCTCCCCTGAAAGGTTTGGCGATGGAAACAGAAGGCTTTTTATCACAGGACAAGAAATCAGCCCTCAAAAACTTAACCGGCAGAAAATATTTTTTTGAAAAAATCCCTAAGCCCCGGAGTCACAATTTCAGCAAAAATCTGACTTTTGGCAATTCACTCCAAAATGGTGCCAAAAGGTTGAAAATGCTCTCCTGAAAGGTTTGGCACTCGAAAAAGAAGCCTTTTTATCACAGGACAAGAAATCAGCCCTCAAAAACTTAACCGGCAGAAAATATTTTTTTGAAAAAATCCCTAAGCCCCGGGGTCACAATTTCAGCAAAAATCTGACTTTTGGCAATTCCCTCAAAAATGGTGCCAAAAGCTTGAAAATGCTCTCCTGAAAGGTTTGGCACTCGAAAAAGAAGCCTTTTTATCACAGGACAAGAAATCAGCCCTCAAAAACTTAACCGGCAGAAAATATTTTTTTGAAAAAATCCCTAAGCCCCGGGGTCACAATTTCAGCAAAAATCTGACTTTTGGCAATTCCCTCAAAAATGGTGCCAAAAGCTTGAAAATGCTCTCCTGAAAGGTTTGGCACTCGAAACCGAAGGCTTTTTTTCACAGGACAAGAAATCAGCCCTCAAAACCTTAACCGGCAGAAAATATTTTTTTGAAAAAATCCCTAAGCCCCGGGGTCACAATTTCAGCAAAAATCTGATCTTTGGCAATTCACTCAAAAATGGTGCCAAAAGCTTGAAAATGCTCTCCTGAAAGGTTTGGCACTCAAAACAGAAGGCTTTTTATCACAGGACAAGAAATCAGCCCTCAAAAACTTAACCGGCAGAAAATATTTTTTTGAAAAAATCCCTAAGCCCCGGGGTCACAATTTCAGCAAAAATCTGACTTTTGGCAATTCACTCAAAAATGGTGCCAAAAGCTTGAAAATGCTCCCCTGAAAGCTTTGGCGATGGAAACAGAAGGCTTTTTATCACAGGACAAGAAATCAGCCCTCAAAAACTTAACCGGCAGAAAATATTTTTTTGAAAAATCCCTAAGCCCCGGGGTCACAATTTCAGCAAAAATCTGACTTTTGGCAATTCACTCCAAAATGGTGCCAAAAGCTTGAAAATGTTCTCCTGAAAGTTTTGGCCATCGAAATAGAATTCTTTTTATCACAGGAAAAGAAATCAGCCCTCAAAACCTTAACCGGCAGAAAATATTTTTTTGAAAAAATCCCTAAGCCCCGGGGTCACAATTTCAGCAAAAATCTGATCTTTGGCAATTCACTCAAAAATGGTGCCAAAAGCTTGAAAATGCTCTCCTGAAAGGTTTGGCACTCAAAACAGAAGGCTTTTTATCACAGGACAAGAAATCAGCCCTCAAAAACTTAACCGGCAGAAAATATTTTTTTGAAAAAATCCCTAAGCCCCGGGGTCACAATTTCAGCAAAAAACTGACTTTTGGCAATTCACTCAAAAATGGTGCCAAAAGCTTGAAAATGCTCCCCCTGAAAGCTTTGGCGATGGAAACAGAAGGCTTTTTATCACAGGACAAGAAATCAGCCCTCAAAAACTTAACCGGCAGAAAATATTTTTTTGAAAAAATCCCTAAGCCCCGGGGTCACAATTTCAGCAAAAATCTGACTTTTGGCAATTCACTCCAAAATGGTGCCAAAAGCTTGAAAATGTTCTCCTGAAAGTTTTGGCCATCGAAATAGAATTCTTTTTATCACAGGAAAAGAAATCAGCCCTCAAAAACTTAACCGGCAGAAAATATGTTTTTGAAAAAAGCCCTAAGCCCCAGGGTCACAATTTCAGCAAAAATCTGATCTTTGGCAATTCACTCAAAAATGGTGCCAAAAGCTTGAAAATGCTCTCCTGAAAGGTTTGGCACTCGAAACAGAAGCCTTTTTATCACAGGACAAGAAATCAGCCCTCAAAAACTTAACCGGCAGAAAATATTTTTTTGAAAAAATCCCTAAGCCCCGTGGTCATAATTTCAGCAAAAGTCTGACTTTCGGCAATTCACTCCAAAATGGTGCCAGAAGCTTGAAAATGCTCTCCTGAAAGGTTTGGCACTCAAAACAGGAGGGTTTTTATCACAGGACAAAAAATCAGCCCTCAAAAACTTAACCAGCAGAAAATATTTTTTAGCAAATATCTGACTTTTGGCAATTCACTCAAAAATGCTGCCAAAAGCTTGAAAATGCTCCCCTGAAAGGTTTGGCGATGGAAACAGAAGGCTTTTTATCACAGGACAAGAAATCAGCCCTCAAAAACTTAACCGGCAGAAAATATTTTTTTGAAAAATCCCTAAGCCCCGGAGTCACAATTTCAGCAAAAATCTGACTTTTGGCAATTCACTCCAAAATGGTGCCAAAAGGTTGAAAATGCTCTCCTGAAAGGTTTGGCACTCGAAAAAGAAGCCTTTTTATCACAGGACAAGAAATCAGCCCTCAAAAACTTAACCGGCAGAAATATTTTTTGAAAAAATCCCTAAGCCCCGGGGTCACAATTTCAGCAAAAATCTGACTTTTGGCAATTCCCTCAAAAATGGTGCCAAAAGCTTGAAAATGCTCTCCTGAAAGGTTTGGCACTCGAAACAGAAGGCTTTTTTCACAGGACAAGAAATCAGCCCTCAAAACCTTAACCGGCAGAAAATATTTTTTTGAAAAAATCCCTAAGCCCCGGGGTCACAATTTCAGCAAAAATCTGATCTTTGGCAATTCACTCAAAAATGGTGCCAAAAGCTTGAAAATGCTCTCCTGAAAGGTTTGGCACTCAAAACAGAAGGCTTTTTATCACAGGACAAGAAATCAGCCCTCAAAAACTTAACCGGCAGAAAATATTTTTTTGAAAAATCCCTAAGCCCCGGGGTCACAATTTCAGCAAAAATCTGACTTTTGGCAATTCACTCAAAAATGGTGCCAAAAGCTTGAAAATGCTCCCCTGAAAGCTTTGGCGATGGAAACAGAAGGCTTTTTATCACAGGACAAGAAATCAGCCCTCAAAAACTTAACCGGCAGAAAATATTTTTTTTGAAAAAATCCCTAAGCCCCGGGGTCACAATTTCAGCAAAAATCTGACTTTTGGCAATTCACTCCAAAATGGTGCCAAAAGCTTGAAAATGTTCTCCTGAAAGTTTTGGCCATCGAAATAGAATTCTTTTTATCACAGGAAAAGAAATCAGCCCTCAAAAACTTAACCGGCAGAAAATATGTTTTTGAAAAAAGCCCTAAGCCCCAGGGTCACAATTTCAGCAAAAATCTGATCTTTGGCAATTCACTCAAAAATGGTGCCAAAAGCTTGAAAATGCTCTCCTGAAAGGTTTGGCACTCGAAACAGAAGCCTTTTTATCACAGGACAAGAAATCAGCCCTCAAAAACTTAACCGGCAGAAAATATTTTTTTGAAAAAATCCCTAAGCCCCGTGGTCATAATTTCAGCAAAAGTCTGACTTTCGGCAATTCACTCCAAAATGGTGCCAGAAGCTTGAAAATGCTCTCCTGAAAGGTTTGGCACTCAAAACAGGAGGGTTTTTATCACAGGACAAAAAATCAGCCCTCAAAAACTTAACCAGCAGAAAATATTTTTTAGCAAATATCTGACTTTTGGCAATTCACTCAAAAATGCTGCCAAAAGCTTGAAAATGCTCCCCTGAAAGGTTTGGCGATGGAAACAGAAGGCTTTTTATCACAGGACAAGAAATCAGCCCTCAAAAACTTAACCGGCAGAAAATATTTTTTTGAAAAAATCCCTAAGCCCCGTGGTCATAATTTCAGCAAAAGTCTGACTTTCGGCAATTCACTCCAAAATGGTGCCAGAAGCTTGAAAATGCTCTCCTGAAAGGTTTGGCACTCAAAACAGGAGGGTTTTTATCACAGGACAAAAAATCAGCCCTCAAAAACTTAACCAGCAGAAAATATTTTTTAGCAAATATCTGACTTTTGGCAATTCACTCAAAAATGCTGCCAAAAGCTTGAAAATGCTCCCCTGAAAGGTTTGGCGATGGAAACAGAAGGCTTTTTATCACAGGACAAGAAATCAGCCCTCAAAAACTTAACCGGCAGAAAATATTTTTTTGAAAAAATCCCTAAGCCCCGGAGTCACAATTTCAGCAAAAATCTGACTTTTGGCAATTCACTCCAAAATGGTGCCAAAAGGTTGAAAATGCTCTCCTGAAAGGTTTGGCACTCGAAAAAGAAGCCTTTTTATCACAGGACAAGAAATCAGCCCTCAAAAACTTAACCGGCAGAAAATATTTTTTTGAAAAAATCCCTAAGCCCCGGGGTCACAATTTCAGCAAAAATCTGACTTTTGGCAATTCCCTCAAAAATGGTGCCAAAAGCTTGAAAATGCTCTCCTGAAAGGTTTGGCACTCGAAACAGAAGGCTTTTTTTCACAGGACAAGAAATCAGCCCTCAAAACCTTAACCGGCAGAAAATATTTTTTTGAAAAAATCCCTAAGCCCCGGGGTCACAATTTCAGCAAAAATCTGATCTTTGGCAATTCACTCAAAAATGGTGCCAAAAGCTTGAAAATGCTCTCCTGAAAGGTTTGGCACTCAAAACAGAAGGCTTTTTATCACAGGACAAGAAATCAGCCCTCAAAAACTTAACCGGCAGAAAATATTTTTTTGAAAAAATCCCTAAGCCCCGGGGTCACAATTTCAGCAAAATCTGACTTTTGGCAATTCACTCAAAAATGGTGCCAAAAGCTTGAAAATGCTCCCCTGAAAGCTTTGGCGATGGAAACAGAAGGCTTTTTATCACAGGACAAGAAATCAGCCCTCAAAAACTTAACCGGCAGAAAATATTTTTTTGAAAAAATCCCTAAGCCCCGGGGTCACAATTTCAGCAAAAATCTGACTTTTGGCAATTCACTCCAAAATGGTGCCAAAAGCTTGAAAATGTTCTCCTGAAAGTTTTGGCCATCGAAATAGAATTCTTTTTATCACAGGAAAAGAAATCAGCCCTCAAAAACTTAACCGGCAGAAAATATGTTTTTGAAAAAAGCCCTAAGCCCCAGGGTCACAATTTCAGCAAAAATCTGATCTTTGGCAATTCACTCAAAAATGGTGCCAAAAGCTTGAAAATGCTCTCCTGAAAGGTTTGGCACTCGAAACAGAAGCCTTTTTATCACAGGACAAGAAATCAGCCCTCAAAAACTTAACCGGCAGAAAATATTTTTTTGAAAAAATCCCTAAGCCCCGTGGTCATAATTTCAGCAAAAGTCTGACTTTCGGCAATTCACTCCAAAATGGTGCCAGAAGCTTGAAAATGCTCTCCTGAAAGGTTTGGCACTCAAAACAGGAGGGTTTTTATCACAGGACAAAAATCAGCCCTCAAAAACTTAACCAGCAGAAAATATTTTTTAGCAAATATCTGACTTTTGGCAATTCACTCAAAAATGCTGCCAAAAGCTTGAAAATGCTCCCCTGAAAGGTTTGGCGATGGAAACAGAAGGCTTTTTATCACAGGACAAGAAATCAGCCCTCAAAAACTTAACCGGCAGAAAATATTTTTTTGAAAAAATCCCTAAGCCCCGGAGTCACAATTTCAGCAAAAATCTGACTTTTGGCAATTCACTCCAAAATGGTGCCAAAAGGTTGAAAATGCTCTCCTGAAAGGTTTGGCACTCGAAAAAGAAGCCTTTTTATCACAGGACAAGAAATCAGCCCTCAAAAACTTAACCGGCAGAAAATATTTTTTGAAAAAATCCCTAAGCCCCGGGTCACAATTTCAGCAAAAATCTGACTTTTGGCAATTCCCTCAAAAATGGTGCCAAAAGCTTGAAAATGCTCTCCTGAAAGGTTTGGCACTCGAAACAGAAGGCTTTTTTTCACAGGACAAGAAATCAGCCCTCAAAACCTTAACCGGCAGAAAATATTTTTTTGAAAAAATCCCTAAGCCCCGGGGTCACAATTTCAGCAAAAATCTGATCTTTGGCAATTCACTCAAAAATGGTGCCAAAAGCTTGAAAATGCTCTCCTGAAAGGTTTGG